>NC_051271.1:40337707-40637707 GCF_015220745.1 Sebastes umbrosus
AGCTCCCTCACCAGTAAGGCCCAGCAGAGGATGTACTTCCTGAGGCAGTTGAAGAAATTCAACCTGCCACAGTCCATGATGGTGCACTTTTACTCGGCCATCATCGAGTCCATCCTCACCTCCTCCATCACCGTCTGGTTCGCCGCTGCCACCGCCAGGGACAAGGCCAGGCTGCAGCGGGTCATCCGTGCTGCAGAGAAGGCGATCGGCTGCAACCTTCCCTCCCTCCAGGAGCTGTACACCTCCAGGACCTTAAGGAGGGTAGGGAAGATTGTGGCCGACCCCTCCCATCCTGGACACCATCTTTTTCAGACTCTGCCATCTGGCAGGAGGTTAAGGTCCATCAGGACCAAAACCTCACGTCACAAAAACAGTTTCTTCCCCATGGCAGTGGGGCTCTCCAACAGCCCATCCGCCCCCCTGTGACTGTCTCTCCCTCACACACAAACTACTGCCCCCCCCCCCCCTCCTGCCGACACTGTCTCTCCCCCCTCTCTCAATATTTGCACTATCTTTATATCATGTTTATAGCTTATTTGTAATTTGTAAATTGTACATTTTTATTATTTTATTCTAACGTTTTTATCTATTCTTTTGTTTTTATCTATTCTTTTGTTATTATACAGTTTGTCTCGCACCAATAATGCCAAAGAAAATTCCTAGTGTATACCTCTTACACCTGGCAATAAACACCATTCTGATTCTGATTCTGATTCTGATTCTGATATAGATAGATAGACAGATAGGTAGATGGATAGATAGATACAGTAGATAGATAGATAGATAGATAGATAGATAGATACAGTAGATAGATAGATAGATAGATAGATACAGTAGATAGATAGATAGATAGATAGATAGACAGATAGATAGACAGATGGATAGATAGATAGACAGATAGATAGATAGATAGATAGATAGATAGATAGATAGATAGATAGATAGACAGATAGATAGATGATAGATAGATAGACAGATAGATAGATAGATAGATAGATAGATAGATAGATAGACAGACAGATAGATAGACAGATAGATAGATAGATAGATAGATAGATAGATAGATAGACAGATAGATAGATGGATAGATAGATACGGTAGATAGATAGATAGATAGATAGATACAGTAGATAGATAGATACAGTAGATAGATAGATAGATAAATAGATAGATAGACAGATAGATAGACAGATGGATAGATAGATAGACAGATAGATAGATAGATGGATAGATTAATTTGTTACACGATGACCAAAGATGATGAATTCAGTTTATTCAAATCAAAGTAACCTTTTACAAGTTGTTTTTAGGTGTTTCTTCACACAAATAAATGTTTCAGTTTTATACACAAAGTTAAAGTGAATGTTTCACACCTTCTCTCAGACAACACATCATTTCAGGTTATTACATTGTCGCTCTTTCAGCCGTCTGCAAACACCACAAGTCCCCCGTTATAGAGAGGGGAAGTCCCGCCCCTTCTGGTGGACCCCATGGGACCTTATTTAGGAAAAAATATGTACGATAGTCAACGGAGAGAGAGAAATATGTTTTTGATCCTGTTTAAATTGCTCCATGAATCACACAGATGATGTTTGTCTCTTTAAAAGATCATTTATCAAGTCGGAAAGGCTCAATTTGTCGTAGTATCGTCATCGGCGCAGTTTGAACTTTAAGGTTGGGGTTTCACGAAAAAAAATCTAGAGAGAATGTAATGTGTACAACAAACGATCGTAGGAATATAAATCGATACATCGATGTAGTAGATGAATCGTTACACCCCTAGTAGAGACTTTTAAAAACGTCTCCCTGGCCACCAGCACAGAGTTGAGCCTCGCAACACACGCTTGTTTGCGGAGGAGAAGGAGGGGTTGTCATGGGTTGGCTGAGGCTGGCAAGACATCACCGTCTTCACTGAGAGATCTCAACACCTCAGAGTCCAGACCAGCTCAGGTAACCCTCACCTGCTCCAACTGCATTTACAATCAGTGAGAGATCAGTGAGGAGAACACAGAGACACTGAAGAACCAGAACCAGACACAAACCCAAACCCAGACCCAAACCCAAACCCAAACCCAGGATAAAGAGGTTCAGTGAATGTGGTGTTGAAGGTGTGGAGGAGGATCAGTGTGCCAGAGGAGACGCTGTAGAAGGACAGAGTGCCAGCAGGACAGTCTACATACACTCCTACTCTACCGGAGGAGGAGAAGTAGGTGGTGGTGATGGTGATGGGTGTTTTGCTGTCATTGTGCAAGACAATGTAATGACGACCATCAAAGCAGATCAGACTCCAGGACTGATTATTCCTTCCAAACACACAGTCTTTACCGTCTCCTCTCCTACTGATTCCTCTGTAACTGTCTGATATAGAAATAATTCCTCTGCACTCGACCTCCCAGTAACAGCGACCAGTCAGACCAGTTCTACAAAGCAGCTGAGGCCACGAGTCAAATCTGTCTGTATGATCAGGATACGACTGAACCTCCTCCACATGTGTCACCTTCCTGTTGTTGTCAGACAGTTTGAGCTTTCTGTTCACTGTGTTTGTGTCGAGTGTGAGTTCACAGGAATCTGATGGAGAGAACAAGACACATTACAGCTGCAGTTATTAATCTATAGTCTCTGATGATGACATCCGAGATTGGAATGAGTGATGTCACACTTTGAAGATGGCTGACGCTTTGTTTTCATGAATCAAATTAAAAACCCACTTACACTTCCTCAGACCGGGTGTTAACCATCGGACTCCAGCAGGCTCCACCCTGAAAGGAGGAGGAGGGTCAGAGCAGCACTTCCTCTCTCAGCATGGAAACATGGACATCACATCGCTGTCATACGCACAGCTTTGTTATCCTCTACCAATGTACTTACATGTTCACATGGAGCACTTCTGATAAACAAGGCTAAAGTGAGCATGGCAAAAATAAATATGCATTCTGGGTTTGGCACACCACAGAAAATGTGTTACTAACCACCCAGCCAAAATTGAATGATTAAAAAAAGTATATAAAATTAGCTTTCAAAATCATGTAAAAATCATCAGTATTCTCTGCTCTGAGACGCTGGGGGCGTGTCGCTGAAGGCGCTGAAACCTGAGGCCTGTACTACGAAGGGAGTTCATCATACTCAGGGTATCTTCTCGATATCTGGCTTCACTAACCCTAACAACCGAGATCCCGCTAAACGGTCCTACGAAGCTGGTTATCAACTCGGTAAATCAACCCAGGGTTTCCCAGTCTGGCTACGAGCGCGTTCACATGAACGGGGCGGTGTCTGCAGTTTATGACCAATCACAGACATGGACAAGTCCACAGACTGCAGACAGACAGACAGAGAGACACATTTAACAAAGGAAGAGTAAACTATATTAGACAAATACAAAGAAGGTAAACACTTAATCAGACTAAAAGTAACACAGTTGAAGCTGCCAGATGCAGGAAGGACAGCTGGTGAAAGAAAAAACTCCCGATGTGTGAATGCGTAAATTAACAAACTTATTAATTTAACGGAACACTCAAAAGTCAGATATAGTCATCTAGATATAAATAGCTTTTAGGAGTGTGATGGATGAATAGATTACACTTCTTTCTGCCCTGTGGCTAAAATATGGCGTCTATGACTATTTCAACCTTCTTTCAGCTGCGTCCCGTCTCCGGCGGTGTGAAATGGACTCAAGACCAAGTAAAAGAATAAATATAAAAACATAATTCAAAGCGGTAAACACCCACAGCATAAATCCAGCTGTCATTCCTGCATCTGTCAGTTTAAACTGTGTTGTTTTTAGTCTAATTATGACTGTAACTTCTTCATATTTGTGTAATATTATCATACGATCCCCGCACCGAGCTCTGATTGGTCAGTAGGAGGTGCTTTTATACGAGTTGATCTCTTATCTGGAACATAACCTGCTGTGGAGCAGGTTAGCTGTTCAGCATCAGTTACCATGGAGATCTACCTGGGTAAGAAGTGATCCACCTTCGTAGGACGGAAAACCCTGAAGGGTTAACCCCAAAGTTACCTCGCTAACACCAAATCCTGCTTCGTAGTATGGGCCTCTGAAACCTCTCTTAATACATCCATGGCTGAAACCACAACCACAAGGGGGGAAGGTGCAGCCTGTCAGGATTCCTCAGTAGAGGCGAGCGGATTCAACTCGGCGGGTTAGGGACGGCCGCTTGGTGTCGGAGGATCCCCTCGCAGGACCTCTCCCCGGCGCTGGCAGCGTGTTTCATCCGAGGCGTTCGCTGCCGTGGCTGTGGACAAAGTGCTTGCTTTTGTGGTCCCGATAGTCTCAAAGACATCGTGGCCCTGGTACTCCATACTTTGACACTGTCATTTTCTTTTCTTTTTTAAGGACTATTAAGTTTTTACAAGTTTACAGAAAAATAATAAATATACACAGGACATGGGATGGATTACAATCATAAAAATACCATATAAAACAGTGATGAAAATGCCTATAGTGGGGCTTGAACCTACCATTCTGTTACCATGGGTCACATGCTCTACCGACAGAGCTAGCCAACATAACCTTTGATGATGTTCAGGGTCTCTAGTTTGTCTTTCAAAACCCAGGTTTGTTAAGACGGGTGGAGTATGTTAAGGATAGCTCCAGTGCGTAATCAAGCCTAATTTAAGCCCCGCCGAAAAAATCCTGAACACAAAACTAACTAATCCAGAACTATAATGTTCACAGTCTTCACATGTTTTCAGTAGTTATTTTCCAACATTTAGAATGTGTTTAGAAACAAATCTCTGGATTTCCTTTACACAGCCTTTAAATAGTTTATGAGTTCTGCTCCGAGTAAGGATTGAGGAAGGAATGAGGGAGGAATGAGGGAGGAATGAGGAAGGAATGAGGGAGGAATGAGGAAGGAATGAGGAAGGAATGAAGAAGGAATGAGGAAGGAATGAGGAAGGAATGAGGGAGGAATTAGGAAGGAATGAGGGAGGAATGAGGAAGGAATGAGGGAGGAATTAAGAAGGAATGAGGGAGGAATGAGGAAGGAATGAGAAAGGAATGAAAAAGGAATGAAGAAGGAATGAGGAAGGAATGAAGAAGGAATGAAGAAGGAATGCGGAAGGAATGAAGAAGGAATGAGGAAGGAATGAGGAAGGAATGAAGAAGGAATGAGGAAGGAATGAGGAAGGAATGAAGAAGGAATGAGGAAGGAATGAAGAAGGAATGAAGAAGGAATGAAGAAGGAATGCGGAAGGAATGAAGAAGGAATGAGGAAGGAATGAGGAAGTAATGAAGAAGGAATGAAGAAGGAATGCGGAAGGAATGAGGAAGGAATGAAGAAGGAATGAGGAAGGAATGAGGAAGGAATGAAGAAGGAATGAAGAAGGAATGAGGAAGGAATGAAGAAGGAATGAGGAAGGAATGAGGAAGGAATGAAGAAGGAATGAAGAAGGAATGAAGAAGGAATGCGGAAGGAATGAAGAAGGAATGAGGAAGGAATGAGGAAGGAATGAAGAAGGAATGAGGAAGGAATGAAGAAGGAATGAGGTAGGAATGAAGAAGGAATGAGGAAGGAATGAGGAAGGAATGTGGGAGGAAAGAGGAAGGAATGAGGAAGGAATGAAGAAGGAATGAGGAAGGAATGAAAAAGAAATGAGGGAGGAATGAGGAAGGAATGAGGAAGGAATGAGGGAGGAATGAGGAAGGAATGAGGAAGGAATGAGGGAGGAATTAGGAAGGAATGAGGAAGGAATGAGGGAGGAATGAGGGACTCCTCAGTAACTATTCTATATGATGTCTTTACTTGGGGGTAATAATCAAAATGAATGAGTCGTTACTAGTTTACCTAACTGCTAGTGAACCACTAGTTAATGAGAAACTCCCAATCAGATTTTATAAAGTAGCTAATGATTTTAAAAGGAGTGAGGAATGAATCAGGAAGGACTTGATTATTGATAACTGGTTAATGAGTACTTCTCTAATAATTGCTAATGGAGGACTATATAGTAGATAATGATGAGTGACTAGAGACCAGACTGGGAGGTCCTATATTAATGAATCATTAAGTAATAATGATTAGTTCATGAATATATGTGACTTAATCAGCTGCTGAGAGGCACAAAACAAGTAACGACTCATTAATTACTCATTATTTAAACATTAGTTATTGTTTTTGTCCCCCCCCCCCCCCAAGTAAAGAGAGACTAATACGGAGTAGTTACTGAGGAGTCCCTCATTCGTTCCCTAGTCACTACTCACATGTTTGTGCCCCTTATTGTAAAGTGTTACCATGGCAGCTAATCCAATAATCCAAAATCAATCATGTTACCTTGTTAGCTGCTGCTGAATTCACATCCACATCAGCTCCCAGAGACTTTCTGTCTTCATCTGTAGAGGACACAATGAGTCCAATCATTGATCAGCACATCATCATCAATCATCCTCTACTACTGATCATCACTGATGGAGTCATCACTCATGTCTCCTCTGGCTGTTAGAGGATTTGTCTCCCTCTGGTGGCACAAAGGGAAACTGCATTATGTCACGTTGAACTGACGCACACGGTTCACCGTTTCCAGCTTTTCAAAATAATAACACCCATCATTAGTTTTTGGCTCCATGTGGTTTGAAAATGGTTTAATATTATGCAGATGGTCAAACATAAGATGAGTTAAAACCTTCATTTAGTAGTAGTAGTAGTAGTAGTAGTAGTAGTAGTATTTTATTCAGTAATCACACCTAATACAATAAGTATAAACAATACAAACAGTATTAACAAAGTCAACAGTCTCTGTATTAAGTAGTGACTGAACAGGCAGAAGCAAAATGCTTATATATGCCTAACCTATATTCTTATCAAATTAAGCTGCCCTCCAGAAATAAAAAATCATTCACGCGTGTAACCCTCAGAAATAGCTTAGTAAACCATTCTTTTGAAAACCAAAGCAGTGATGATTATGTGTGTATGTTCATAATCTGCTTTATATTCAACTGCAGAACACATGACACGTGTTTGTTCCAAACATCAACATGCACGCGCACTGGGCGTTCCCGCGCACATATGCCACCGATGTCTAACTTTTTGAAAAGGTCAAAATCCGTGTATTATTTAGTCTTTTCATATTCAACTGGGAATCATAAATCAGATAATTAAAGAAAATAATCGTTCTTTTGTTGTTCGTTAACGATTCCAACAGAAAAAGAGTCGTTTACAAACCTTTTTAGAAGAACAGAAGAAGAAGATGCTGCGACACGACCGAGTTCAAAGTGAAACTAAACTGGACCTCTCGTGGTTCGGGTATATCCTGCAATCTGACTTCAAAATAAAAGCACCTTCCTGATGAACGCGACAGGCCATTTCATCCATAGACATACATACAGTACAGATGTATGCGTATGGATTACTATGATTTCATCAGCAGCAGAAATCAATCAATCAGTCAATCAATCAATCAATCAATCAACATTTATTTGTATAGCCCTTGACAATAACCAAAAGCTACCCAAAGTGCTTTACATTAACATCAAGAAATAACAGGAATAAAAACACATATCATTAAATCAGAAAAAGGTACATAAAAAGCACAGGAAAAATGTCACAGCGCTACTAGGTATTAAAAGCCAATCTAAATAAAAAAGTCTTGAGCTTAGATTTAAAAAGTACTAGGTCAGTGACAGTGCGTATATCAGGGGGGAACTTGTTCCATAGTTTAGGAGCAGCGACAGAAAAAGCACGATCACCCCACAGCTTATACCTCGACCTTGGGACTTCTAAAAAAGTTGACACGATGACCGCAAAGCCCCGTTATGCTCGCACAGAGTTAAAATCTCGGGCAAATAAGGTGGGGCGAGGCCGTTAATGGCTTTAAAGGTCACCTATTATGCAAAATGCACTTTTCCATGTCTTTTAAACATCAATATCTGTCCCCAGTGTGTCTACAGGTCACCATAATATCATAAAAGACCATCCTCTCTCTTTTTCTCCTGCTCCATCTGTCCGAAAATGGGTCTGAAAGAACGCTGAGCAGCACTTCCTTACTTTGGTGACGTCGGTGACAAGTTTTCATGCCATATAAGGGTTTCCTGTTAGAACAACGGTAGAACCTCCAGCTAGGTGACCCCGCCCACAGAGTGACTCTCTCTGGTCCGCCTCGTAACTATAAGCAACGTCTGCTCCTACTTCTGTTAGTCTGCAAGAACCAGCAGAAAAGTCTTCATGTACTCCCATCATCTAAATATAACATGTTCTTTCACAAAGGCTCTATGTAATTACACTGTTTAAACAGGTGATATGAAACATTAATTTGATGTCATGTATGTAGAAGAGTACAGGTAGTAGATAGTGACTGTAAGCAACACAACACATTTCTGTTTCACAGTCAAACTTTATTTGAGTAGACAGATGACAATATTAATTATATACAGCATTTTTAATTCCACCTTCAGTTATGTTGACATGGTACAGGAGAAAGTCTTTCAGCTCCGGTAAACTACGGTAAGCTCCGGTAAGCTAAGCTCTGGTAAGCTCCGTACGGTGAGTGTAACGTTAACCGGTCTGTAGTCATGGTAACACAGAGACAGCTCCTACAGTAACTAATACACCATTACTCTGATTACTTCCATACGTTTATCAGGTGTCTTTTACCAGAAATAATGAACTGACTACTGTTTCACATCTTCTATTTTCCACCCTGATGTTCGCTGTGTTTACACACCGTCACATAGCGGTAGCATGTAGCTACATGCTAACATGTTAGCTCTGTATCTCCATGTAAATAGAACTATCTGCTCTTCACTGGGATGATTCTGTCGGTCATTTCTCACAGATGGACCTGTAAAGACAAACGTAAAACAGAGTGTATGTTTACGGTTTACAGAGTTTATGCAGAACGTAAATACTGAGCTAACTAACTATAGATAGCATTATTTACTTGAGCAAAACCGTCAGGAAAACCTGGTATCTTGACCGCAGATGTTGATCATTTCTCGCCGATTTCGGATCAGATTCCTCCGGTCCTCCGGCTGTGTGAAGTTTCTGGTTTATAAACTTTGAAGTAGTTTATAAACTCTTCCTGGCTGCTTCTCTCTGTGTAGCTCATGGAGCTGCTACAGTCTGTAGCTCACGGAGCTGCTAAAGGGGAGGGGGAGAGAGTGACGCTGTGTTGAGGGCGTTTGATTGACAGCGGACAGCAGGAAACGCTGACCAATCAGAGCAGAGTGGGAGGAGACAGGCTGTGAATCAGGGTTTTTCAGACAGAGGCTGAAAAGGACTGCATGCAGGCAGACCGAGGCAGACAGTATGAGAAGAATCAAGTTTTTTTTGAACATTACAGCATGTAAACATGTTCTAGTACAACATTAAAATACATCTATGAACCTGAAATGAGCACAATATGAGACCTTTAAAAACAAACATCAAGAGTTTAAAATTGATTCTAAAGCGAACTGGAAGCCAATGGAGTGAGTAAAGTACGGGGGTGATGTATTCACGTCTGGAAGTGTTCGTTATAAAGCGAGCAGCAGCATTTTGCACAAGTTGGAGGCGCGCGAGGAAAGACTGGTTGAGACCAACATACAGTGCATCACAATAGTCAAGTCTCGAACTAATAAAAGCATGAATTGCCTTCTTAAGATCGTGCCGATTGAGGAAGGGCTTTACCTTAGTCAGAAGACAAAGCTGGAAAAAGCTAATTTGAACAACAGAGTTAATTTGTTTGTCAAATTTCAAACAGCTCTCAAATGTCATTCCCAGATTTTTTACAGTCGGTTTGAAAAAAGAAGCCAGAATACCAAAGCTTGAGACTACAACATTAGTCATGCACAAAGTACCAAACATAATGCATTCAGTTTTACCTTCATTTAAATGAAGGAAATTTTGTGACAGCCACTGCTTTATGTCACTAATACAGTTCAAAAGACAGTTGTGTTGTTAATCAATTTCCAGCAATAAATATACAGTATACATACATTTGCATAAAGCATCATATTTGCCCACTCCCATGTTGATAAAAGGATTAAATACTTGATTTTGTGATTATCAGGATTAACTATGGACTGTCATGCGATTAATCACATTAAATATTTTTAATCAATTGACAACCCTAGAGAAAACAAAAGACGAAAAAAAAGTTAGAAACATGACTTTAGACACACACACACACACACACACACACACACACACGCAGAGGGAGTATTTAGACTCAGTTCTCCTCAGTTTGGGGATTTTATCAAATTGACCAAACACCTTAATATGATGTGGTTATTACCTACAAAAAATGTTGTTATGAGCAAATTTGGAGGTTTTAGTAGCAAGTGCAGCCAGATGTGAGAGGTATCATGACGTCGTTTCATTAATTTGCTTATATTGACAGACAATTTGGCACATTCATTTAGTGACTTGAGAAAGCAGGCAGTAGGGCACAGAGGTGATGCTCTCTGATTTTACAGCAAATCCACTCTATCCAGTTTGCCACTATATATGTTACTGTCAAGAAAGATTAACTCTTAAATAAATGAAATTAAAACACAATTGAATCCCGTTGGCTGAATGGTGAACAAGCGCACTCTGACTCTCATTAATCAGCGAGTGATAAAAGCCCAGACATTTCAAAAAGACGAGATAGAGGCTGGACTTTGTTCTTCCACATATGAGGCCAACCCTGCGTCTGGCTCAAAGTTCAGGTCACGCAGACAGTTTCAGTATTGCCTCTGTGAGAGTATCTGTGTTTTCCCCCTCAGTCTCTGAGCCCTAACTCTTCATATTGAACCGTCTGCACTACAGAATGACCCGTTGGGCCCTTATTGCTCCCCTCCTGCTCCTGCTGGGCCTGTTCATCCACAGTGCTGTCAGTCAAGATGCTGAGGACCCAGCTGCAACCGCAGAACCACCACCACCACCACCGAGCCAGGCCTCTGATGGCACGCAGGGGGAGGGCGACAACGAGGACTGGGGAATGAACTCCTTCAGAGGTGGCTTCGAGTCAGTCAGCGGATACTTTGACTCGATGCTGGAGTTCATGGGTGGACGTGATGGAGTGTGCAACTACCGCTGTCGATATGGTAAGTCGATGGTTTAAATAGATGCGTATGGTTTAGGGTTAGAACATTACTGATATTGATCAGCCAGTGTGGTCCACTACTGATATATCACATAGGATCTTTTTTTCAAAATATTCTACAATTTCAAATTTAGTTCCCCTTAAATCAGAATCAGAATCAGAAATATTGTATGGATCCCTGGGGCGTTACAGTTGCTCTTGTTTAGACATAAAGAAATGTAAGAAAATAGAAATAAAGGAGTATGTAACATGTAAATTATGTATATAATGCTACAATGTGTACATAATGCTACAATATATACAGAATATATGAAAAGAAATATAAGTGAGTACTAAAATTTAAAAATTAAAAAAAATAAGAAAATGAGAATATAAGAAATATGGGCAAATATTTGCATTAAGGTGTGCAATATTTGCATTTACATGCAGTGGAAAGGGTTAGGGTTAGTCTCGGGTTGGGTGTCCTATGCTCCAGTTGACGGTGTTACCACCCTTATAATGATGAAGCTGTTGAGGAAAACACAAAATATTTCCTACTTTTTGGGATGAAAATTGGCAAATTTATAGATACTGAATATCGGCAAACAAAATCTGCCTCTTCTAACTAAAAATACATAAAAGGAACATATATTGGTCAAATCCAACTCAAGCCCTTTAATTGCCAGGTCCTTCACAATACGAATGTTCATGTGAATACACTTCAGACTAGATCCTCATCTGTTTACAGGTGTTTTCTACTGGCGAAAGTAAGATGTTGCATCAGAATTTGTAAATTCTGTCTATTATATCCAGTAATTAAAAAAGGCTACATTATTACTATTAAGAATACAAATGAAATATGAATTAAATCATTTCCCTGGACAGACAGTTTATTAACAGTGCGATACATAATCTATAACTAAAATCTAAATCTATATACTTAATGGATAATATGTTCATATTAAATCACAAACTGTATAAAGTTGTTATACTTTTCCTGTATGGAACAACAATGTAAACCCAATAATAATGCAATAGGATTTACTTCATCTTGTACTTATCATCTTTGTTATCATCTGGAAGAGGGCCTGGAAGTGGACTGTGACCCCAGCATGATAGGAGAGGTTTCATGCGGTGAAAGGCGAACGTGTCTAATAACGTGAAAGGATTATGAACCAAATAAGGAACCTTTGTTTGACATGGATCTACTTTTAATCACACGTAGTTTTCAAACCGTCATTTCCACTGGCCTGCTGTGAAACATCTGATATTTTGCTTTGCTTCCCCTCTCAGGTAAAGCTCCTCTTCCTCGTCCTGGCTACCAGATGCCAGAACCTGATGGATGTAGCTCCTATTTCTTTGGTCTTCCTGTTCCAGAGGGGGTATGCTGCTTCTGTTTATTCAGGGAAAATTCATGTGGATTTATCAAACTTGGAAATTTAATTGATAGAGATATAAAAAAAATAATCTGTAATGTGAATTCAATTCAATTCAATTCAATTTATTTTTATATAGTGTCAAATCATAACAGAAGTTAATTCGAGACGCTTTATATATAGAGCAGGTCTTAGACCGTACACCATAATAGAGCAGGGACTGTAAAGGGACTGTACAAAAATGATTTGGGTTAGAAGGAAGGACAAAACTTCTTTGACTTTTTAAAAAGCCAGAACCCACCCAGAGTAATGAATAGTTGCTTTGGACCCTCTGCCGCATAGCTCAACTTAGCCCCACTTTCAAGCTTCATTTTTACATGGACCAATTTGCACATTAGGAGTGAATTTGTATGGAAAACATAAAAAGATATTTATTGAACATTCAAGCTACTGTCTATTTTCGAACTGAGAGCTACTAATTGAATCGTTATCACTACTGACACTGAATAAGCAGAAAGGGGCAGCTTCTTAGCGTCGTAATATTTTTATCAGGTTAGGTTGTGCTGAACTGGCATTTTGTTTAGTTAGTTTAAAGCTGCAGTAGGCAGAATGTTTTCGGCATCATTGGGCAAAAATTCCATAATCCCCTTTCAGCATATTGTAATTCAAGTGTTCTGAGAGAAAACTAGACTTCTGCTCCTCCTCATGGCTCTGTTTTCAGGCTTTAGAACATCTAGCCTGTGACGGGAGACTTTGGCCAATCACAGGTCATTCCAGAGAGAGAGCGTTCCTATTGGCTGTTCATTCAACGGAGGCAGCTGTCAATCACTCGCAAACTCTGATCAAACGGTCAAACAAGGCAGCGCTGATCAAATATGAATCAATATTCTGTTACTGTAATGCCTATTTCTCTCCTCAGATGTTCTCAGAATCATCTTGTAATGTACTGTTTAGCTGTAAAATGAGAACGTTTGCTCTGGCTGGTGGGCGGTGCTTGGTATTCATTCAACTAATCTCAACATGGCTGCCAGGTCACAAACTTTCTCATTTTACAGTTAAACAGTACACTACAAGATGATTCTGAGAACATTCTATGCAAGAAATAGTCATTAATAGAATATTGATTCATATTTGATCAGCGCTGCCTAGTTTGACCGTTTGAACAGAGATCACAAGTGATTGACAGCTGCTTAGAGACGGCGAGGCTCCAGCTCAGCTCTGATTGGTTGTTTTCCTCCGGTCTGTGAAATATTGCAGATGCCGTTAGGAGCAACGGAGGACACCGGAGGACACAGGGACACATGATTTTTTTTCAGATTACCTGTCTCATGCACTACTGGCAGGATATAGTGACCGTTTAATAAAAATAATTTTTTTTAATCATATTTACTCCAACCTGCCTACTGCTGCTTTAAGTTCAGGTGTATGTTGGCTAGTGAAATAATGGCCTGCTGCTGAAAGATCTAAGAAACATGTCTATTGTTTCTCAAACTGACAGTATGGTTCTACCAGCTACTTGTTACTTGTGAAGTGTAAGATAAAGTCCCAATAGAAAGAAATGATTGTTGTGTCTCTGCATGTGTCAAACACACCTTTATGGACCATAGCACACAAAAAGGGCATAATTTGGAAGAAATTATTTCAAAATTATTCTTTCTTTTTTTCAAAGTAAATCTCGCAAGACAAATATTAAGTAAAATATAAAACTGGGGTAAAAAACTATCCATCAGCAAAAATAAAATAATATATAACCTCCTGCCCCTAATAATTTTTATACAATCCCTAAAAGTTCAGAGAAGTCTACATTTGACTGAATAATGGAATCAGTTTTTAGTTTTGCAGCAAAACACATTAATCACCTCTGTTGTGTACCAGATGGACATGGGCATCCCTGCCATGACCAAGTGTTGCAATCAGCTGGATATGTGTTATGACACCTGCGGCTCCAACAAGTACCGCTGCGACTCCAAGTTCCGCTGGTGCCTCCACAGCATCTGCTCCGACCTCAAGAAGAGCCTTGGCTTTGTGTCAAAAGTTGAAGGTCAGTAACGTTTTAACCATTCAATCCAGGGGAGGGTTACTGAGCCCATCCCCTTTTTTCAGCATTGTTCTGCCTCAATTTCACTTTTAATAATTCAACTGATTTGGGGACACACTCTACTTAAATACAGTACTTGCAACTGTGGACATGGCCTGAGTTGACATACACAAACCCAGTAGCCCTTGTGACAGCTGAGCTGCACCCGATTCAACTGTTATCAGGCCATTAAATAGGTATTATCATAAGCATCATAGATGTGGGTCATTGGAGGTCTATATGCCCACTACGTTGTAAAGGTGAGGGTTTAGGCAATAAAACTACAACTTCTTTAGGTTTAGGAAACAAAACTACAACTTCTTTAGGTTTAGGCAATAAAACTACAACTTATTTAGGTTTAGGCAACAAAACTACAACTTCTTTAGGTTTAGGCAATAAAACTACAACTTCTTTAGGTTTAGGCAATAAAACTTCAACTTCTTTAGGTTTAGGCAACAAAACTACAACTTCTTTAGGTTTAGGCAATAAAACTACAACTTCTTTAGGTTTAGGCAATAAAACTTCAACTTCTTTAGGTTTAGGCAATAAAACTACAATTTCTTTAGGTTTAGGAAACAAAACTACAACTTCTTTAGGTTTAGGCAATAACACTACAACTTCTTTAGGCAATAAAACTACAACTTTAGGTTTAGGCAATAAAATTACAATTTCTTTAGGTTTAGGCAACAATACTACAACTTCTTTAGGCAATAAAACTACAACTTTAGGTTTAGGCAATAAAATTACAATTTCTTTAGGTTTAGGCAACAATACTACAACTTCTTAGGTTTAGGCAACAATACTACAACAGTTACATTTTGGGAAAAACATCGGGTTTTGGGTTAAAATAACTAAGAACACAAAGACAACTACACGTTATTGGTTTCACCCAACCTCCAGCTTCTATGGAGTTTCACACTGTCTATACTACAGCACCTGATTTCCGCTTCTGCTCCTGTCATAATTACTACGGTTGCTAGAGGTCGCTGTTGTGTTCTTTTATACCTTCTTTCGGTGATCTACCGTATGAATAGATGATAAAACCTACTAGTAGGTGTAGTAGGCCCCTACTGACCCTCATCTATGTGGCTTATAGCGACTGATAACACCTATTTAATAGCCTGACAACAGTCTAATCAGCTGTGAAAATGATGTCATGATGACCAGTTGTGAAACTTGAAAGCAGTTGGCCTTTCAGGTGCCTGTTTCTCCATCACGTTTGCTATAAATGTATAAAACCCTTTTGAAGAGAGACAAACATCCCCAAAACTCTAATATTTAAATACAAAAACATCTTGAGATCCCAATACAAATAATCAAAATGCTCAAGTGCTTAAAACCTGTTGAGTATTGATAATTTAATTTACTATTAAATGAAATGTGTGCTGAGTGAATCTCAGGAAATGTCAAACATTACCTTGTTTTGTACATACTGCTCTGTACTGACTGCGAGTCCTGTTTCTGTCACTTCTTCTCCTCAGCATGTGAAACGGTAGCAGACACCTTGTTCAACACAGTGTGGACTCTGGGCTGCAGACCCTACATGAACGGCCAGAGAGCAGCATGCTACTGTCAAGGAGAGGAGAAAGATGAACTTTAGATTAAAGTTTGAACCACTCTCCTATTTATAACAGCAACAACTACAGTAATACATCAGAAGCTGGGAGTTATGGTGTTGCAAAGGAGACTGTGTGACTACTTGAGTAATTTATTTGGAAGTTATTGTTCTGGTTCTGCTCAGTCATGATTTTACTTTGCAGAAAAATTCAGATGTTATTGTTAAAAGTTCAACTGTGTTTCAAGCCAATACTCTATCCGTTTGTTAGTCAATGCTGTCTGTAGTGTTGGTATATTAGCACCAATACAGTCGGCAAAGGCGAATGATTTTGGAAAAGCAAAAATAAATGTGGTGTGAACTCATCTTTACAACGCATAGATAGATGTTGTGCTTTATACTTTAGGGGTGTTACCATGCCTAATAGGATAGTCTACAGTATGAATAAATGTTATTGATACATACATGAATGTGACTGTTTCATTTCATTCTGACACCATTCAGATCAGTACATTGCATTAGCCAATCCACTTAGAGTACATAATACAAATATCAGTTTTGAAAATAATGTAATAATTATTTATGCTACAAAAGAAAATTGTATTGAATGAAAAATGGAGAGAAGACTATGCTATTATTACCACTAGTGGAAGTGGAGATCATTTCCTCTTTATTTTTTCTGAGGATTTGGAGTTTACATTCTACAGTTAAAAAATATTCTGATAAGTTTATTTTAGTTTGATTTAAGTTAAAGCTGCAGTAGGCAGAATGTTTTTAGTATCATTCGGCAAAGATTCCATTATAACCTTTCAGCATATTGTAATTCAAGTGTTCTGAGAGAAAACTAGACTTCTGCTCCTCCTCATGACTCTGTTTTCAGGCTTTAGAACATCTAGCCCGTGACGGGAGACTTTGGCCAATCACAGGTCATTTCAGAGAGAGAGTGTTCCTATTGGCTGTTCATTCAATGGAGGCAGCTGCCAATCACTTGCGAACTCTGACCAAATGGTCAAACTAGGCAGCGCTGATCAAATATGAATCAGTATTCTGTTACTGTAATGCCTATTTCTCTCCTCAGATGTTCTCAGAATCATCTTGTAGTGTACTGTAGTGTACTGTACTGATTTGTTTCAGATTACCTGTCTCATGCACTACTGTCAGGTTATATAGTGTACTATCACCATATAGTGACCGCTTTATAAAAATAACTTGTTTTAATCATATTTGCTCCAGTCCTACCCACTGCTGCTTTAGTCAACTCGGCTTTAAATTAATCACTTGATTATTTATCAGTCCATTTTTCATTTCACCTCCATTTTTATCAATTCATTTGTGTTACTTCCACCCCTCATAGGGTCCAATTACCGCCTTCTGAAAAAGTGTGGGGGGGCATGTCCCCAGTGTCTCCCCAGTAAATGACACACTCGGGTACAGGTTCTTCTGACTCAATAGGCATTACTTAGACCTCACTGATGGAGGCATGAACTATGGTCACAGGTAGTTCTCTGAATAGTGTCTCCGTGGTGTTTGAAGCTGCCTGTGCGTTTGTATTAAGGCAAGATGTGTTGATTTGTTGAGTGCTGTAGATCATTTGAATGAAGTGTTGCTCAGAGGATCTGGTTGTGGGTGTGGATCTGCTCTATCCTCAGGGAAGAAGAAGCTGATATTGTGAAGAGCATCTTGTCTCCCTTTTCATTTGACAACACTTGGAAATGTGTTGGAGTTGCTTGGATGGAAATGAGTGTTTGGATATCTGTGGGTGCCAGCAGCAAGCTGTAAACCTTTTATTGTCTGAACGTATATGCATGCATGGGAATGCCTTTGTCTTGTATCTGGGCATGCATGCATGCGCCTACGCTGTAAAAAGGTTTCATATGCAAGTATGTTCCTCATGTGTGTGTGTGTGTGTATTTACACAAGTACAAAGAGTCCTCTGAAGATCCCAATAAATCACTTTGCCTCTGTGTATCGGTACACCTGCTCTTTGTGTTATAAATAGACAGTGGATACATCACTTCCCTCGTGTCACACAACTCAAGTTCAGAAACTTGTGTTTTGACAGAAGGGAGAAGACACACTCACAAAGACAGACGAGAGCTGAGAAACAGCCAGCTTGCCACCACAGAATCATGGCTGTAATGTGTGGAATTGTATTCATTTGTCAACTGCTTTATGAAAGCTGATCAGTTTACGGTTAAGGCTCAGTTGTGCAACAACACTAGCGAATAAGAATAATTTGTTTGGAAATGCTTTCACTTTTGATGGGAAATGATAAATATTAAAGGTTTTTAACTCAAATCTTGTTTTTTGGCATAACAGAGGTGTGATGTAAAACAGCTGTTGTGAATATCTCACGTTTCTAGTCAAGTCTGCATGGAGCTAGTGCCCCTCTGTGGTGACAGTATGAATTACAACTTCTCAGAGGTTCCTAGATTATTCGAGTCGAGATGTGAGGCTGCGTGTAGTACTGGAGGAGCAGCAGCAGAGGGTGAACATTTTCATGTTAACAACATGCAAGTGCAAAGAACCCCATCTGTTTTTAATGTATACTCTGTACCATTTCCCCCTTGTGAACCTGACAAAACTCTTTATAATGTAAATGAATAACACCCATACAGTACTTATGTGTATTATTAAAGCAGCAGTAGGCAGATTGGAGCAAATATTTTTTTTTAAAAAGTTATTTTTATAAAACGGTCACTATATCCCGGCCGCCATGTTGAGATCAGTTGAGGAAATACCAAGCACCGCCCACCAGCCAGAGCAACCTTTCTCATTTTATAGCTAAACAGTACACTAGGAAATAAATCTGTCCACACAACCTTTGTTTTACAAAATATCTCAAACGCAAAAACAACTCCAACTGCTCGCCGTTATATTTACATGTCACCACAAGTGAGATCATAAGTTAAGGGTCAAGGAATTATGTTACCACCCTTCTCACTCCCTTTCCTTCGACTTCATTATAGTCAGTTCGATAACAGTTATTGTTTGTGCGGGGAGGCTGAGATACCTGGTCGGACTGCATGACTGTCATCACTCTGCTGTCATCAACTGTCTCTTTACATGCATAAATGAGGAAAGGGAGGTCATTCAGGTTTATGTCCATCACCCTCCTGAGTGGTCCAAACGTGGCCTTCAATCACCCAAAAGCTCATTCAGTCACCATTCAGCCTCCACATGTTTAATGTGTTTCCTGCTTTGGCCTCCTGCGACTGGAACATTTTTCAAATGTAAAGTTGTAATTAGTCCGAGCAGTGCTAACAAAACGTAAAGAAGCCGGTAGTCCGCCATCTTTGTTATTGTTTCTGGCGTATGCTCCTAACACAAAGCAACATCCGTGAAATGAGGAGAGGACGTCATTGTTTCCCAAGAGCTCCATTTTACCAGTCCTCACCGATACAAAGTAACCAGAGTTTTTAAAACTATCTCTTTTTGTGATCCAAAACTCTGTTTGCATGTGGACGAGAGGCGAAAACGTAGAGGAAAACATCTGTTTTTAGAAATATCTGTATATGTGTAGACAGGGCCTTAGAAAGGCGGTCACCCAGTACAGTACAGTGATGTGATTGTGAGGGCTGTTTTAGTGGGAGTAATGAAGATCACTCACTTAGCATTTTATTTGCAATTTATCCAGTCTCTTTCAAATGAAAGTAGCTAATCAGCACTAGCTCCAAAAGTCACTACATCTAGCGAGAAAGTCGTCAAGTCGGCAACAGTGACAGCCCGTTCCTTTAGACCTCCCTCCAACGCCACTCCCCTAAAATGATCATTATAAACATAAACAATGAACATGGCTATTGTTAATACTCACAGCTATCAAACGAGCAGATTGTGTAGGACTGATGATGCACAATGAGCAGGAAAGAAGGTAGGTAGACGTGGACGGGTTTATTAGAGCCTTAGTTTCTAGGCGACTAAGTGTCCAGCGCTCCCAGTTACTGTTTGTCCCCCATGTGTTCCCAACTTTCTGTCACCGCTATGTTTTTGTTGGGTTCTTGGATACAAGAAAGGACAGTTGTTAAATGGTTCTCTGATGTCATTCTACCAATATTGGTATACATTAAGCTGGAATTTCACATTCACTCAGAAATATGTCACATTACAGAAAATAAAGACGTCTGACTTCTGCTTCACTCTGTAAACATAGTTCTGGTCAACAGTTGAACACCCATTCTAATTCAGTGCACATGTTATATTATAGTAAACTACCTACAGGATAACCATACTAACAGTACTTCTTTGTAATGTATTACCAGTTAACTGGCACTGGTGAAATGGACTTAAAAATAAATGAATCAAAGGATCAATCAAAAGATCATGGTTTGGGTTAAAATAAGTAGGTTACTTTTAATCACACATTTTTATCTGTTCTAAATGAACCTTAAAGGGAGATTAGTCAAGTATTTAATCCTCTTATCAACATGGGAGTGGACAAATATGCTGCTTTTTGTAAATGTATGTATATATTTATTATTGTAAATCAATTAACAACACAAAACAATGACAGATATTGTCCAGAAACCCTCACAGGTACTGCATTTAGCATAAAACAATATGCTCCAATCATAACATGTCAAACTGAAGCCCAACAGGCAACAACAGCTGTCAGTGTGTCAGTGTGCTGACTTGACTATGACTTGCCCCAAACTGCATGTGGTTATCATAAAGTGGGCATGTCTGTAAAGGGGAGACTCGTGGGTACCCATAGAACCCATTTACATTCACATATCTGGAGGTCAGAGGTCAAGGGACCCCTTTTCTTCTCCAAAAATGTCCTATAACTTTGGAGTGTTATTTTAGCCTCCTTTGTGACAAGCTAGTATGACACGGTTGGTACCGATGGATTCATCAGGTTCTCTAGTTTCATATGATGCTGGTATCTTCACTCTAGCTTTAAAACTGAGCTGCTACAAAATAAAAATCGCAAGTTACGATAATGTGTTAGAAATTAGTGGCGAAATTAGTGGAGAAATTGTGTTAACGCGTTACGGCTTAGAGGTAGAGCGGGTCGCCCACCAATCGGAAGGTCGGCCGTTCGATCCCCAGCTCCTCAAGTCCACATGTCCTTGAGCAAGTTACTGAACCCCAAATGGCTCCGAAGGCTGAGCCAGCGGTGTGTGAATGAGTATTTAGATTAGATCCTGATGGGCAGACACCATGCATAGCAGCCTCTGCCATCAGTGTATGAATGTGTGTGTGAATGGGTGTGTGAATGGGTGAATACTGACATGTAGTGTAAAGAGCTTTGAGTGGTTGGAAGACTAGAAAGGCACTATATAAATGCAAGTCCATTTATCATTTACCATTATTGCATCAACTTTGACAGCCTGAGTTAAAATGGATGATGATGTGAACGCAGCTTAAAAAATAATGCAGAGTCCAGTAGAGATAGATAGATCTTTATACTACTGTGATGCATAATAACGGAAAGCAGAAGGAGCCACATCAAAGTACTGAGATCCACCCCTTTATCCTCACTTTCCTCTCGCCAGCTATCAAACAATGACCCCTTTATTCAGTCTCACCCGCTCATCCAAAACAGGTCATCGGAGTTCTTCAACTTGACAATCTCCTGCTGGCCTGGCTTATCAACACCCCATTCCTTTCTCCTTCCCTTGCTCCTAGAAGAAAAGAGACAGAGGCGAGAGGATTTGCCTCACGGTAGGTAGCTGTTTTATGTGAAGCATATGAGAAAAGAGAGAAGAAAGGGGAGAGGTTTTTTGGTGAGGCTTGGCAAAGAGAGCCAGGAGCCCACTTGAGGACCAGTGGGTCTTAGAGCTGGATGATTTGTTTAGAGAAGCCCTCTCCAGCCAAAAGGAGGATTAGCTGCACACAGGTTCCCATGGAACCACGGCGAGGTGGGGAGGGCTTTTAGAGGTTACCACACCCTTTCATGACTGCACATGCATGCATGCATGCATGTAGACACACATTCACACAGATGTGTACAAAACACAGACATACACGTACTATACGTACACAAAGAATATGCATATGTACTCACAGTACATTTCATGGGCACTACAGGTGCGCCCAGCGATGGCTGCTGCGGTGATAGAGGACTCTATTTTACTGCAACACAGACTCACGGCAGTTCGGGAAATTGTCACGAAATTATTTCATCTATTTGATCCGTGTACATACACACAAACTTCCCTTTTTTCGTGACGCTCAGCGCAACTTTCAACAAGGCATTTTTCGTGGGTTTTCCTACGAATGTCCAGCAACACGAGACACGCATGTCAATTTTCGCTTCAGCCTTTTAAGAAAAAAAAAAAAAACTACTAAGTTGGGTGCAATAGATCAACGTGGTTAAGCTTAGGCAACAAAATTACTTAGTTAGGTTTAGGAAAAGATTGCGGTTTGGGTTAAAAAAAAACACTCCAGAGGTGCTGTAACTTAAGTAATGAAGTTACGTGAAAATAAATCAACTTTGACTTGTGGTTTCACACAGGAAACGAACAACGGTCACCTGGGCAAGAATCCTATGTTTTATGACCCACCCATCCAGCTTGACCTCCTCCCTACACGGCGTTCGCCGCTCTTTATACTTCCCGGTTTACAATTACGTGGATTACATATGAATTGATTTTGTACTGACCATCACGAAAAAAATGGGAAATTTGTGTCTATGTACACAAATCAATATATATATATATATATATATATATATATATATATTATTATTATTATTTTTTTTTTTTTATTATTTCACAAACTGCTGTTCGACTGGGCTGTTTGCTGACGATATTTCCCATGACAACATGCAGGCAGATCGTGTATGATGACAAAGCCATGGTATAAAAATAAACCTCTCACTACTTCTATAAAAATATGGAGTATTTTCAAAATCAGAATAACAATTAATTGATAGGATAGGATCGATCCACCTATCATTACAAGTAATATATTAAATGGGAATTCCAATTAGGAAAAAATCCTGAGCCAACTTCTCCACCTAATGCTGGTTGAAGATAAATAAAAACCGCAACACAATAAAACTACTCATGTAGAAGAAAATATCCTTTCAAATACAGCGATGATTTTCAGCATTGGTTTGTATTGCAAACTGTGTTCATCCTGCCTGTGAGGCCTGTTTGTCTTCGCCATATTTGAGACACTATCTGAAGGCAAACACACACTCAAGGTTAGACTTGAGGTAAGAAGACCAGGGTGAAAGAGCTGAGGCTAACACAGTTTAGAATACTTGGTCACAGTATTCCGAATTCGTCATTCTGGACGGTGGATATACGAGCCGTTGTTATGATACGTACATGAAACAAAGCAGCGTTTGCCGACCATTTACACACCACTCTCACTCACCACATAGCTTCATTCCAGATGTTCATGTTGCTGTGAAAATATCCGTGTGTTGGAACGATCAGATGAGACGAAGATGAAAAATGAGAAGCGCCTTCTGTGTGTGTCCTCTTGACTTTACTCGTTTGGTTGTTTTCCTCACTTTCGTTTCTCTTCTTGTGCACTGATTCGCTTAAGCTGAACAGCCAATCAGAGTGATTTATCTCACCAGTGGGCTACGCCGCTGATTCAACATGCTGAATAAGCTGAAAAAACTTGGACACGGGCAGACTATAGCCGACAATGCGGGACACACCGCAAACTGGGCCAACAGACACTCACCAACGGTGCCAAACTGTCCGACGGCCGACCGTTGGCTAGGTGTGTCAGGGCCTTAAAGGCCTGTGCTTTTCCTACTATGACAATTCATTCATTCATAAACCTTTATTTAACCAGGTTTAGACCCATTGAGATTAAAATCTCTTTTTCAAGAGTGACCTGGCCAAGAATGGCAGCAGTACAAACGGTTACATACACACACATTAAAAAAACAGTAGATCAGCTCAAAGGAGCCGTACCGTAAAAGAGCAGGGAAGCCATATGATCCTATTTCAATCAAAACAAGTACAATCATGGATAGAGTCCATTTCTATAGATTTCCCCATGCCTTTTTAATTCATTTAGAGTGACTAGGTCCTGGAGTTTAAATTCATTTTGCAGGCTATTCCATGCAGATGGTGCAGAAAATATAAAGGCCTTCTTTCCCAACTCAGTCCGAACTCTGGGAACAGTCATAACCATAGTGTCCTGAGACCGTAGCCCATAATAATTGCCATGTTTTCTGGTTAGAAAGACAGATAAATAACAGGGGAGTCTACTCAGAATGGCCTTATAGATAAAAACATACCAATGGCTAAGCCGACGTATTGACAGAGCGGGCCAATTTACTTTGGAATACCAGTGATGAGTGAGGGCTCTACAGTTTGTAACAAACCTTAAAGCACCATGATATACAGTATCCAACATATGGAGACAATGGACTGATGCATTCATGTAAAGCAGATCACCGTAGTCAAGAAGAGGCAAGAACGTCGCTTCAACCAGTTTTCGTCTGACATCAAGAGAAAAACAAGACTTGTTTCTAAAATAAAAACCTTCAATTTCAACTTTTTCACCAGACTCTGTATATGAGGTTTAAAAGAGAGGTGGTCATCAATTAAAAATCCCAAGTTGTATGTGGAGACTGCCTCAGTTTGTTAACCTTGAGTAGTAATTCAAAATATCTGCTGTGAAAACTGTGAAAAAAGGTATTTTTTACTAGGTAAAAAAGGTATTCTGTATTACCAGCCACGACAGCGACGCACAGACTTATAAGGTATCGTTTTGACCTTATAAGTCTGTGTGTGTGTCATCATGGCAAAATGTGGAGACACCTACTGTAGCGGGAACTATCACAGAAAAGATTTTGAGTACTTTGCCAGATGTTTTATTTGTATTTCTGTCTGTCTGTGGACAGATTTTGTCAACATGATAGCGTCACAACCGTGCAAGATGCAGTCATGACACTTTATAGGCGTGTAGTTGAGATCAAAATGTAGGTTGAGTACAAAGATGGATGTGGTCTGAGAAAGGGTGCCGGAAGTAGGGGGGTAGAAAGTAGGGCAAGGGCCATCACCCCCCACCTCCCAGCCGATTTGGCGTCGTAGCTGGTGTGATCCCTTTGCAAAATGATTTCTAGTTTGGACTTTATTTTATGCAGATAAATGGTATTAAGACAACATGTTTATATTATATTCTAGCATACCTTTACTATCTCTTCTTTATTCATTTACACATTGATCTCCTGATGAAGTACCCAGCATGAACCACATCTACAGTTTTACCAAAATGCAAAAACAACTTAAAGAAATTAGTTGGTTTCTGTGCGCCACTACTTCTGATATGCCAGATTCAGGATCTCTTCATAGTGAAAATCTGCAGTTTATTTACACAGCAACTTTTTCTTTAAAAAAACAAAACAAAAACAAAACAAGTATTATTAGTAATTATTAGTAAGTATTGTGCTTATTCAATCTTGTGAAGGGCTCAATGCATGGGTGGAATATGGTCTCAAAAAAGTCCAAAATGCAAGTCACCCTCAAAAATAATCCAAAGCACACTGTAGTGTTTGAACAAAATGAAAATGCCTTTAGTTTACATGGCAATAATAGTTTTAAATGACCAACGCATTGCGACCAACATACACACGTGGACAAAATTGTTGGTACCCTTCCATTAAAGAAAGAAAAACCCACAATGGTCACTGAAATAACTTGAAACTGACAAAAGTAATAATAAATAAAAATTCACTGAAAATGAACTAATGAAAATCAGATATTGCTTTTGAATTGTGGTTCAACAGAATCATTTTAAAAAACAAACTAATGAAACTGACCTGGACAAAAATGATGGTACCCCTAGAATGTGACCATAGGGACATGTTAAACTAAGGTGTGTCCAGTAAATAGCATCACAGGTGTCTTCAAACTTGTAATCAGTCAGTCTGCCTATTTAAAGGGTGAAAAATAGTCACTGTGCTGTTTGGTATCATGGTGTGTACCACACTGAACATGGACCACAGAAAGCTAAGGAGAGAGTTGTCTCAGGAGATTAGAAAGAACATTATAGACCTTCATGTTAAAGGTAAAGGCTATAAGACCATCTCCAAGCAGCTTGATGTTCCTGTGACTACAGTTGCACATATTATTCAGAAGTTTAAGGTCCACGGGACTGTAGCCAACCTCCCTGGACGTGGCCGCAAGAGGAAAATTGATGACAAATTGAAGAGACGGATAATACGAATGGTAACCAAAGAGCCCAGAACAACTTCCAAAGAGATTAGAGGTGAACTCCAAGGTCAAGGTACATCAGTGTCAGATCGCACCATCCGTCACTGTTTGAGCCAAAGTGGACTTAATGGAAGACGACCAAGGAGGACGCAAATCATAAAAAAGCGAGACTGGAATTTGCCAAAATGCATATTGACAAGCCACAAAGCTTCTGGGAGAATGTCCTTTGGACAGATGAGACAAAACTGGAGCTTTTTGGCAAGTCACATCAGCTCTATGTTCACAGACGCAAAAATGAAGCATACAAAGAAAAGAACACTGTACCTAATGTGAAACATGGAGGAGGCTCGGTTATGTTCTGGGGCTGCTTTGTTGCATCTGGCACAGGGTGTCTTGAATCTGTGCAGGGTACAATGAAATCTCAAGACTATCAAGGCATTCTGGAGTGAAGTGTGCTGCCCAGTGTCAGAAAGCTTGGTCTCAGTTGCAGGTCATGGGTCCTCAAACAGGATAATGACCAGAAACACAGCTAAAAACACCCAAGAATGACTAAGAACAAAACATTGGACTATTCTGAAGTGGCCTTCTATGAACCCTGATCTAAATCCTATTGAACATCTGTGGAAGGAACTGAAACATGCAGTCTGGAGAAGGCACCCTTCAAACCTGAGACAGCTGGAGCAGTTTGCTCACGAGGAGTGGGCAAAAATACCTGTCGACAGGTGCAGAAGTCTCATTGAGAGTTACAGAAATCACTCGATTGAAGTGATTGCCTCGAAAGGTTGTACAACTAAATATTAAGTTAAGGGTACCATCATTTTTGTCCAGGCCAGTTTCATTAGTTTGTTTTTTAAAATAATTCTGTTGAACCACAATTCAAAAGCAATATCTGATTTTCATTAGTTAATTTTCAGTAAATATTTATATATTATTACAATTTCAAGTTATTTCAGTGACCATTGTGGGTTTTTCTTTCTTTAACGGAAGGGTACCAACAATTTTGTCCACGTCTGTAAGTCTTCATCAGGGTCATTGTCAGCATTCAGCAGTAGCTTGCACACCTACAGTATATTGTAGTAAACTTATCAGTAGAGTGGGAGGGTGGTTCTCCCATGTGCAAGCCTATTGGTCGTTGCTGAAGCTACAGGCCTCGTAGCTTCAGCGAGAGAGATGTTACTTACGCAACTTTTGGGTGTGTAGTCTTTCTAATTACATATTTTCAGAGTCTGATTCAGCACACTTCAACAGTTACAACAAACTGAGACTTTCTTGAATTGCTAAATGATCTTTTAATTTGACAAACATCATATGTGTGATTCATGCAAGCAAGCAAATGCGAGCAATTCAAACGAGATCAGAAAATATTTATGTCTGTTGCCGTTGACTACATATTTTATTCTGAAATAAGGTCCCATGGTGGTCCACCAGAAGGGGCGTGACATCACCTCTCTATACCCTTCTCTCTCTCTCCATGTTAATGTCTGTATCTCACCTGTAGCCGGTTTATTAGGTACAGCTAGCTAAAACTAATGTTGTCTAATACAACAGTCCTGCAGTAAATCCTCCCATCATGAAGGTTACAATGTTCCGGTTTTATTGAACTGTTTTTAAAGAGGTTTGATCATTTTCAAGGATGAATTGTATTGCATTATACTGACAGGTGTTCAACAACATAGTTCAAGGCATTATGGGGAATGTCACATCAGCAACCTCTGTTGAATGGGCAAATGCCTACAAAACATTACGGGTCCTGTCTAACATGTCACGGCTCTACATGTTCAAAGCTTGTTCACAGTGAGAGGATGAAGAAGACACTGATGGTTCATGAGGTGTGGCTGCTGCCATCTGCTGGACCAGCTAAAGAACTGCATTTAGATGAATGAGAAGGGTCCATTGAAGCATTCTCACTCACCAAAATACAATTGTTTGGAATGGAGCATTCACCATGAGTAAATTTACTATGTCTCATTAGGTTAACAACAAACTTTGTATGTTTTATCACTCAAGGAAAGTAAAGACAACATCTTTGCTGAAATGTAGAATATAAGTAAAGATTTCTTGATGTGCCAATACTATTTGCCTTGATCACAACTTTTATTGATTGTAGAGTTGTTCCTGCAGTTAGTCTCTATTGTCTTGCGATGTTTAGTGGGTTTGAGGTCTGCTGACAGCGAAGAATTTATAACAGTACGCTCTCCTTTCTCTTCCTTGAGTCTCAATCAGTCCTGCCGTAGTTTTGATGCATTTTAGGGTGATTGTCCTGCTGTATTCTCTTCCACACGACTTAAGGCCAGAAGGACAGGGTTGTGCCTCTCTTTGGTCCTTGAGCATGTGCAAGTCTTTTCCCATTCATGTTACCTGTTTTGTTTTTCAATCCCAATGCGTTTCAGTCTCCCTGAATAAAATCTACAATAGTAAACTAAACGTTCAAACGTTGATTCAGATTTGAACCATTCAAAGTGTACTTTGAAGGGAGATTTTTCAAGTATTTAATACTCTTATCAACATGGGAGTGGACAAATATGCTGCTTTATGCAAATGTATGTATATGGCCAGACCTCTTTTCACTGTTTACTAACCCTGTTTTCAGGCGTATTCATGATGTTGGACTTGATACGCCAGAAAAAAGTTTATTATTAATTATTTATTCTATTGTCTATTTTTAGCAGGGTTTCCTGTGTTTAATTTTGGTGGAAAAAGTATTATTGTGGCTTGCATCATGTCCTATGCTGGTGGACCTCCATGGTGATATCGCCATCGAAACAGCTGCCATGACTACTGCCCCTCCCACCATCTACTCACCCAGTTGCTGTGGCCGTCCACGGCAACCTGGGAAATCTCTGGTCCCTTTCATCTCCCAGTACCACCCCAGTGGAGGCTTGAACAACTGGTAGCACTACTGTCAACACCTCCCCGTACATGCCACAGACAGCTCAGCTTAGCTTTGTGGCAAACATAGCGCAGATTAGCATGCCAGCAGTTCTCTTCCCAAACATCTTTGACAGCATTAGCACATGCTAACTCAAGGGCGTACGTGAGAGCCAGCTGTCAAGTGGAGGGAATTCCTAGTGCTTCACTCAAGGTCGCTCCCACCATTCAGAGCAACGGCACTCTGTCATGGCTCCCACGCTAGGTGTTAACTCGATATCGCTAACAGTTTAACTTGGATGTCCTGGCATGTTTGAAAGAGGGTCTTAACTGGTGCTTTACTGTCACACAGCAGGGCTACAGTGTGTGATCATCACCTGTCACACAACACACTGTGTGTTATGAGGAGGTAACAGGGGGGGCAACTGTGACAGAGATACTATAAACTATACAGTATCATAAAAACTCTTTAAAGGACACAAATGTCCTATGTTTTAAACACTACCTCGAAGATATAGTGGTGTAAACGGCAGTGTAATCAGACCTGACAGGATAAACAGATTCATAAATAAACAGATTGTGGCTGGAGTGGTGGGGGTCTGTAATAATGTAAACTGTTCTGCCTGCTGCCACAGGATCCGGACCCGCACAACCAGCCCAGTGACAGCTTCAACCCACCGGCCAAAAGACTGCTGAACTCTTGATCTCTGGAGGTCATCACTTGTCACTTTATCATTGTCACTTTATCTTTATTTACATAGGATACTGTTTTACAAACTGTTACACCTCTCTCTCTGTGTGTGTGTGTGTGTGTGTGTATATATATATATATATATATATATATATATACTGTATATATATATATATAATTGATTGTATTTAGGATCAAATCTTCCCTTGTCTAGTCTAGAAAACGGTAGATGTTCTTTTGATTGTAAAGTGTTGTAAATTTATACATATACAACATATATTTATTATTTTGTACCCCTATCAGCAGCTATAACCCCATCATTTATTATATGTTCAACTGCGCGATACTCCCCGGATCAATAAAGTTTTTCTGATTGTGATATTTATTTTCTTGCCGGAGAGAGGGAAGTTCATCCCAAAGTGGCCGCTGTATTTCTACCCTCCACCTTAAAGAAAGAGCCTCATTGAGCTGTGAGTGTGACTACAAACAGAGTGGGAGGATGAAGGGGCCGAATTGGAATTGGGCCCAAGTCACACATGAAGATACACTGTCACGGGTCTCTTACATTATTTTGAAGGAGAGGTCCGTATCTGACTTTTTCAAAATCTTCATATTTTTCCCTTTACTTCTGTATTAGCTACCAATATGAGACCATAAACTGATTCATAACTAAATGTATTGAAATGTTCGAGTTAAGTAAATTCTGTATTCGCAAAGGTGACATTTCTAACTCTGCGTGCAAGTGGAAACATAAAGCTTGTGCAGTAAGTCGGGCCTGAATGGAGTGGGTTGGCTTTAGACAATTTCAACAATTCATGCTGATTTTAATTACAGCCAACAGGGCAGTGCATGCCACATTAAAGGCACCAAACACACGGAGCTACGTTTCAGACAAGTCGTCCTCTCTCTATTTCCCTCCTTTGTCACTCTTTCTAGTCCTCCCACCCTCGGTTGCCCCCTCCTTCACTTTAATCCAGTGGCGGAATTTCACTCGACAAGTGATCAAAGACCAGTCGCGCGCTGCCAGGTGCGGTTGCAGCTTCAACCGTTGACAACCACCTAGCAATTTTCCCCCCCTTCCTTTTCTCTTCTCTGAAAAAAAAGAGGAAACCTAAACAAAGCTGGACGAACTGCTGTGTGTGTTTGAGTCTGTGAAAAACAGTTTCTTTCCCCACCTCCATTATTTTTTAAGACTTTATTCTTTTTTTGTCAGAAGGGGAAGTAGGGATGTTTTTTTTCCCTTCTTTTTGACACTGATCTGTGTTACCTAGTCTCCCGTCCCCCTCAGCGCACTGTGTGCTGGCCGGTTTGAGGAGTTCTGTGACAGTAAATTACGGCACTCTTGAGACAGACGACCGGCAGGAGCTGTGGAACAGAGAGAGGATGCGCGGCAGGGATTAGGCTTTATTAAGACTCAGACACCGCGGATGGGCACAACAACACAGCGTGTAGGTGTGTGTGAGTGGATAAGTGAAGGATACAGCACAAAGTATCTTTCTCAACCTTATAGGTGGTCCCCCATTGAAGTAAGATACACATCAGCTTTAATAGGTATCTTATGTCTAAAAGTGTTGCTGGACTTGTTGAGAGAATGTCACCGCTATACTTCTATATAGATCTACAGCACTGGTTGTACAAATACAGTATATGCTGGTGATGGCTTGATGCTGTGTATAGACATGTAAGGGAGCAGGCATCAATCAGGCTGAGATGATGGATTTTTAGTGTTTGTGAGCAATTTCTAGATTTATTTTTTCTTGAAGTCACACATAATGTTCTAAATCGTAAAACTGACACCTGAATGTACATCAGAATCTCCTTTATTTGCCAAGTATGTGTACATCGTACTTGATGTACTTACGCAGAAATAGAAATACTAACAGCTAGGAACATGGGCAACAAAGCTGGACAATAGAGGTAAAGAATAAACAGGACTATTATGTACACAAGTAGTGAAAAAATAGGTGTTTACATAAATTAGGGCTGTCTCAAATACCATTTATGGGCTTCGAAGCTTTCAGATAAGAAATATTCGAAGGAATTGGAAGCTTGGGGACACTGCCGCTGCCTCATTAATACACACAATAACTAATAACAATTCATGTTAAATAATGAATGGGTGGGATTACTTCTTATTTCATGGGCTATTTGGGGATTTATACATTATTATTACATACAAAAAAAACAACAACATTCAAATACTGATTTGGAGGTCGATTACCATGGCAATAGTCAAAGCTTCAGTATTATATTCAAGTATTCGGGTCAGCACGAACATAAATATCATATGAATATACAAAAAAAAGTACATACATAAATGTCTATTTACAAGTCGTGTTATTATATATTTCACTTCAAAACGGGCTAATACTACGAAAGAATGTACACAAGTAGATATTTTCTGACAGAACGGAGGCGGCCATATTTGTTTTGTTTTCAGGCACTTCCGTGTACTTTGATGTTGACGTGAGCGCTATTTATAAGTTTGAAACTTGTAATTACGATGACATAAATGCGGCATTAGCAACTTTCTGAGTTGCCCTGTGCCCTCTATATATGTGTGTGAGTGAGCCAACTTTGCATGTATCTTCATATTAAAGTTGTGTTTTGTTCATGTGTGTTGGTGGAGGGTGGGGGGGGTTACTGACAGGTGGGAAAGCAAGTGAAGCACGGTCGGCTTCCAGCTGACGTGAGCCTCCATCCCAAACACTTTTTAATACTGGTACCCCTTCACCCCCCCCCTTCAGACTCCTGCCATAAGGCTGGCCCTGCACACTAAAAGATTTTTCAAATCTTAACAGATGTTGAAAATGTGACGACATGTTATGTTAAATTTAACAGTTTTCTTCCTATAGTGCGTGGAGAGCAACTATTTGGCCAAAACAGCCACCACACACTAACAGATTCATTCATTCATCACGTCTCGCAAAATGTCTCAAGATCAAACGTGACTCTAGTGTAAACAAACATGGAGGACGACGGGCAGGAAGAATTAACGGTGTTAGTTTTTGCACTAGTTTGTACTGAAAATTCACGAACGATGGATGGATGAAGTCATGGACACACGTTAAATTAACACTTGAGTTGTTGCCCCAAATCAACAAGCTGGTCATCCATTTCTGAGCTCCATCCCACTGCTACTTTATGCTTTGTCTTTTACATTAGCTCATACATTAGCCACGACCACCATGACGGCGGTGGTTGTCCTTCCACTTTAGTCAGCTTGGTTCTCAATTCTCAAAAAGGAGACGAGCCTTCAGTGTTTGCCCTCTTGACTAAGCTAAGCAGCCTATCAGAGTGATTTCTCTCACCGACAGGGTCCGCCGCCAATTCAACATGCCGAATCGGCTAAGAAGCCTCCAACACAGGCAGACTAGAGCCGATGAGGCGGGACACACCGAAAAACTGGGCCGACAGACACTCACCGACAGCCCCAAACTGTTGTGTCAGGACCTTTACAGCAACCAAAAACAGTTTTCTACACAAATTCCACAGGTATCATATTTTTATATTAAATGGAGAGTTTTGCTGATAGTTGGCCTCCAGACCTTTATTTTCTGCCTTGCTACATAAAGGGCACATTATTTTATGCTTTGGCAATGACATTGACTTTGGACATAAATAGAAGTGCAGTAACATTCAATATGAACCTACGTACGTAAATCCTACGGATACTGGGCTGATGTAGGTTTACAACAACACTGACATTAATCCTCACATTGTCTATGACTGACAATTTAATGGAGACCATCTATGGTGTCTGACCAAAGTAAAATCACTAATCTAAAGCTGCAAGCGGGTCAAAAGAAACCCCAAAAATGATTTTCAAATGCTGTTTGACCCAAGAGTTCAGAGCAGTTAAAGGGGACAGGTGCCACAAATGAAAGAAAAGGTTCAAACAGTGAGAGGAAAGGCCTCACACAAGGACTGCACAAGTTGTTGTCCTTTTGAGAAACCGCTTGTTTTCCCCCCTTTGAACAGTTGGTTATGAGAGTAAATCTGACAGAAAATTACCTTACTAAAAGAATATAACTCCGCCACGTTGAGCGGCTTGAACACTGATGATCACATTAAAGAAAATCAAGCAAAAATATTCAGTCAGTTCCTTTCAAGCTGATATGAAAATGGATTGTTGCGAAAAAGAGAAAAGGGGGCCAAAGAAGTCTTTTCTGGCTGTTAAATTGGATGTGCATATGACAAATTTCAAAGGCTGTCAAAATAAAAAAAAGAGGTGTGGGGGGGGGGGGGGGGGGGGGGGGGGTAGAAGAAGAAAGGGTTGGAAAAAATACATTTACATCATAAATGCACAGGTTCCCTTTCAATAGGCCTCTTCAAAACTCTGTCAGGCTTTTAATGGTAGGCAAGTTCAAAGTGGCACTAGACTCCCACTGCTTCCAGAGATAGAAGTAGAACAGTAGAACTGTGTGTGTGTGTGTGTGTGTGTGTGTGTGTGTGTGTGTGTGTGTGTGACCGCATCCGAATGTGGTCACACACACACACACACACACACACACACACACACACACACACAGTAGCATGTGAACTAATACCTTTCTCCTCCTGTCCTCACACAGAACCCCTTCTGCTACTTGTGCTATTGTGTGTGTGTTTGTACATGTATCTGATTGAAGGGTGTATACGGAGAACTGATAGCAGCCACTTCTTTGTCACTCTCATTGTCATCCCCCCCCCCACCCTTGTGATCACTCTTCTTTCAACCCCCCCCTCCTTATCCACTCTGCACCGCTTTCTCCAGTTCCATCCACTTTTCTTTCTTTACATGATTTCTCTGCTTGTAGCTTCCCTTCCCTTCCGCTCCTCTCCCTCCTTCCTCCCAGTTTGTCCTGGACTGTTGGCGAGGGATTGCTCGAAAAGGGCGTTTTGGGGAACGTTGCAAACATTCTGAAAGCGCTCCGGATCCCAGTACCAGCCAGCATCAGCCAACCAGCCATGCCCCACGGTGATATCCCCGCATCAAAGCCACAAATCTTCCCCTTTTTCTTCGCCTCCCTCCCCTCTCTCTGTCTCTTTTTCCACGGTGGCACTTCCAGCGGCTCCGAATGTTTAAACTTCATATATCAGCCTCATTACGGAGCCTCAAAGCCTTCCATCGATTCTAAAGGCGCTCATTTGAATTTTTAATCACACGTATGTACGAGTGCTGCGCTCAGCAACTATCCGACGCAAGCATGCACACACACACACACAGCACACCCTCACGCTCTCTACTCCGCTCCTTCAGCTCTTTCAAAGTGCTCTGCCTCTGAAGTTTGCAAGTTCAAACTTCCACTTAGAAAAAGTCTCAGCTAATATTGCTCCGATGAGTTTGAATTTGGAGTGATAAGCGGCGGGCACACAGTTCAGACTCCATTGTGAGCACAGTGGCATTGCTTGTGGGCGGCAGAGCGCTCGACTCGGTAGCATTTGATTGCCTAGCCGAGGTGTTGCTTTAGCGTTACTGTTCTCTTTGATGTCAAATATGTAGTTTGAGCGTAGAAAATATTATATATAAAATATACACTTACACATCACTCAATCCCCTTGGCGGATATACTGTAGCTATGTAGGGCCTACTCACGCTCAGTTACCATGTGCACACAAAGTCTTGGCTAAGCTACAGAGAGACTTTGTCACTCAAGCAATAACAGGGAGAGGGAGAAAGAATCCTTTAGATCTTCCTGCAAGAAGTACACCTTTGAATCTGAATTTCCTTGCAGAAAAAAGTGCTTTGAAAATCTAATGCATAAACATTATCTTCTTTCCCCCACCCTTCTACGTCTTGCTCCCTCCATTCCCTCCCTTCACCTAAAGCGCACAAGCTTCTGAGCGACTTTGGAAGAACTTCCCTTTTTTAGAGTCCTCAGTAACTTAAATAAGAGGCGGTCGGGGATTTGGATATTGTTATGTCTCATCAAAGGCAGCGATCCTCAGCTATCCTCCCTTGCCTGTTCTCTTGCTGTCTGTCAACGCCCAGTCTTCAAGAAAGATGCTTCTCCTCAAGACTGATGTACTGTAATTTGATATATCCCCCGCTCCATCTCCCCTACTCTGGGGTTTTTTGGAAAATCTTTGTTAGGGCACAAGCTAGCTCAGGGGAGTGCAGGCAGAGATGGTTCAGTCAGTAAGTTATCCTATTTTCAAACACAGTAACCAATGAAAAAGGTTGCATTTGGTTACTTTACCTGCAGCCTATTCACGTGGAAAAACATCCACTTGAATATTTCATGGTAACACAAGAATATCACTTTTGAATAGCTTTCTTTACATGATTTAAAGGGCCAGAGTGTAGCAGAAATGGAACAAAATATTCATAACTATGTTTTCATGAGTGTATAATCACCTGGAACTAATAATTGTTTTCGTTAGCTTAGAATGAGCCGTTTATATCTACATAGGGAGCGGGTCCTCATCACAGAGTCCGCCATGTTGCTCCACCATTTTTCTACAGTAGCCCAGAACGGACAAACCAAACACTGGCTCTAGAGAGAGCCTTTCACGTTTCTAAGTTACCTGAAGGCTACCACAGTGCTCCAACACGCTGGTGAAATTGCGATAACGTGAGCCACAGAGTGCAAAACCGTGGTACCACCAGCTGCAGTCTGACTTCGGTTGCTCCTAAAGTATTGTTATAGAGTGCTCCAGGGATGACATATGTTTGTAGGCCAACCAGGAAGTCAGCATCACCTTGGTTCCCTCAACAAAAATACAATGGGATTTTTCCATTGGATTTTGGGTTATTGCAGAAAATAAGCTCTGTGGCAAACACACATTTATGATACTGACACGATTGTTCAGCAAGATAATCTCCACAAATAAACATCACTTTTATGATTTTTGAAGTGTGAATGCAATCACTAGAAGTAAAAAGCTAACGTTAGTCTATAAACCAACGGCACTACGGTTTCATGAGCGCGAGTATAAACAACGAGGCTCTGTAAAGGAGGACGAGTCGGCGTGATGACGTTTAGTCGTCTCATTTAGCCACTTGTTAGCAACCGCCTTTTTTAAGACACATACAGGCTCCAAACGAGTGGAGTATTCACTGACGTATGTTATTTTCGTTGAACATAGAGTTAAAATCTAAGGTCTGTGTTAACCACAGACCTTATTTCAGGCAGGAACCGGAAGTGCTAAAATGCTAACTCATTTTTTTAGGACTCATTCCTATAGCACTCTATTATGGTATGGATGACCTCTGAGCAAGGTGAACGGCGTTACCACGATTTTGCACGTGACGGCTCACGTTACCACAGTCTTGGAAAGGGAGGAGTGAGCAGAGGGGTACTCAGTTGGTTGCAATCTGCAACCACACCACTAGCCTAGATGCCGCCAAATCCTACACACTGCACCTTTACAGGGTTCCAAACCAAATTTTCTCTAAAATCATTGAATTCCGTGCTTGCAGAATTGGGTGTGACGCCCTTAGCCAGCAGAAAGGCGAAAGCAGCCAGAACGTGGACTGCTGTGGCCACATGGATGACATATTTCCAGTAGCATGGAAGAATTATAGCATGCTATTTGAAAATGCTGCACTCACAATCTTCAACCCGGTCAAAAGGTATTTCTTGATGTGTCTTCGCAATCGACAGCCACTCGCTGCTGTCTCCGCTTTCTACCTTCACACAGCGGGCAGCAGAGGGCTAAGCGTGAGCCTTCCTGTTGTTGGCAGTGTTAGTTTTACTGCCTCTCGCAGTCCAGAGCGTCATCAGAGCGCCAAAGTTCAATGGATTATAATGAAAGACCTCGTGGTAGCGCAAAATCAAACAGGGATTCCAGTTATTGGAACCCATGCAGGGACTCCATCTCATTGGCTTATAGGCACTGGGTTTGATTCGGTGAATGCTACCCATATGTTACCCCCACCCCACTCCCCACTCACATGCTCTTTTTCTCCTTTCCACAAAACCGCTCGTACCCCCTCCACCCTCCACTCTCCACCCCCACCCCCCTTCCCTTTGCACCTGCTGCTGTGAACAGCAGGATCTCAGTGTGTGTTTCTGTTCATCCCTCGCTTTTCTCCCCGCTCTCACCATTCCATCCCTCCATCCCTTTCTTTCATGTGTGCTCTGCTGTCAAGCCCAGCTGGATCAGGCCTGCCAGTCTAGTCACATGCAGTCTTTGTTGGTGTAGAAACAAGCAGCGCTGACGGTAAACCAGCAAAACTTGTATCTTTTGCGAGGCCTTTTATGTCTATGTAAAACATTAGCATTTATTTTAAAATGATGTTGAAAGAGTGCATAGTGCCTTACATAGTTAAATTATTTTGTCATTGTGCTGTAGTTGCAGCAATAGCCTCAATTGTTCATGCATGCATGTCCTTCATGGTACATAGTATGGTTTTTATAGAGAAGAAATCTATTCTTATTTAGCATCTGTATAGTACTACGCAGGTCATAAATCTCTCTGTTATCTTTGATTCTGACATTATTTTCCAGAGCCACATCATGAACATAACAACATTGCTTTTATCTTAACATATTTAATATTTTGCTGCATTTTAAGGTAATAATAAAAAGTTTTTTAGAAATTTAAGCTGTCGTGTCTTTGGAAACCTTATGCTGCTGTTCCCCCGAATTTAAAAAGAACTTGTATGCCAATTGTATCCCTGGAGACCTAGAGCCCCATTTAAATCATCTATAGCGCATGGTCTGAAGTGCATGGTGCAAGTGCATTAAGGGCGTGTCCAACTCCACTTTTAGTTAGTTAGCTAGTTAAATGTCGCATAATCTGGGCACAAAGTAAGACGCAAGGGGCAAAGGGGTTGTATTTAGTCTCTTAATTAAAGTGGCAGTAGGCAGTATATTTTTGGCATCACTGGGCAAAGTGAAAGTGTGCATGCAGATGTATGTGGTGCATACATCCCCATACATCCCCTCTGCCTCACCGTCTCCCAACCCTCTGTTCCATCAACAACTCTGTTTGACTGCATAATGAGCAAATGACCGATAACCTATTTAACCAGTGCAGGTGGATAATAAGCACTAGGCCAAATATGATAAACATGTATTAATAAATTATGAAAACTGTATTGCTTCCGATGCAACCCACGGGGGGCTCGGACCGGATGAGCGGAATCCTCCGGAAATGCACAATGCGCCCTTTAAATAGCAGGAAAATACTGCACCAGACCTTTAACCAGGTTTTTGTTGGTCAATGGTCAACTTTTAGTGGACGTAAACTGACGGTACTAGGTTGCGCCAAATGATGACATCACAGTTCGTTTAGCGGCTGATGGCTACAGCGTTCTCCCTCAATACTGGACAGGTTTCAAAATATTTTGCCCCCATTATTTATTTAGACACAAAAACATGTGAAAACAGGGTCCAGGTTGAAAAATACCAAAGTTATCCTTCAGGTACATCTGTATACTTCTTCCACCATTGCTCCAAACCAAGCTAGGAGCTTTTGCCTGACATGGCTCCGCTGCTTTTTTAACACATAGGTCTTTTTATGTGTGCCCACCTCATTCAGAGTAGCATGGCCACTGATACACACACATCCATGGAAAGACACACACACACACACACAAACGCACGCAAACTATCCTTCTTCAAACGCCAACTTCATTCCTCGCAAAACATCCGCCACTTTCTTGATGTTTCATTTACATGCACAGAAAAAAAGAGAAAAACATCAAAGATGAACACTTCAACAATCAGCCATCACTCAATTAGCGCTCAACAATTTCCCTCTCATGCACTCCAGAAGGAACGCGTGGAGGGTGTTGAAGAGGAGCGGCAAAGTCTTTGAAAAATCATACTTTTCCCTTTATCACTTCATCTCATAGCAAAACAATTTCTTCCTATTATCCTCCCAGCAGGGGGTCCACTGTCCTGTAAAGGTGTACCGTAACGCTTGATAGGCAGAGAGGAGAAGACTCTTTCATTCTTTGCACCTTGTACCCCGGATACATTAAACAGAATCAAAGACGACATTTACATACCATTTGCGTTTCATGTTTGAGGAGTTGAGACAGAAACAGCGTTCATCCTGTGTGAAAGTAGGGATGCTTTGACTTTCTGAACTTTTGCAGAAAGAGAGATGAGGGGGGGGGGGGATTGGAGGATGGAGGGAGGGAGGGAGATGAGGAGTGAAATTACTCTCAAAGTTTTTCAATGCAATTCTCTTTTGTCATCTTGTCACCACTTCTCCTCCTTCTTATCCAACTTTACCGTGAACATGTCATAAATTAGTGACAAAAGCCTTTGAATGAGATTCCCCTTTTTTCCTGTAATCGTTGTCTGTAATCCTTCAGCGCTAAACACTCTTCATGTCTGGAGTACTTCATCATACTGTATACTTGACATGCTACAAGACACATTGCCTGACTAATGTATGAGATGATTGTATAGAGAATGGGACTCCCACTGAATGCAGAATTTAGTGCTTTTTCTCAGTTGGTGAACATCTCTCTCACCTACATACTATATCACCTCTGTCTGTCTGGGTGTAAATGCACATGTTTCGACTGTTATCAGGCCATTAAATAGGCGTTATCAGTAGCTATAAGCACACTAGATGTGGGTCAATAGGGGCCTACTACACTTACTACGTTGTAAAAGTGAAAGTGAAACTTAAAATCCACATGTTCTAACGTAAAACTGAATGAAACGTCACGTTTTGAACACAAACAAGACGGCTTCTTTAGGTTTAGGCAACAAAACTACAAGTTATATAGGTTTAGGCAATAAAATTACAACTTTTTAGGTTTAGGCAATAAAATTACAACTTCTTTAGGTTTAGGCAATAAAACTACAACTTATTTAGGTTTAGGCAATAAAAGTACAACTTTTTTAGGTTTAGGCAACAAAACTACAACTTCTTTAGGTTTAGGCAATACAACTTCAACTTCTTTAGGTTTAGGCAATAAAACTTCAACTTATTTAGGTTTAGGCAACAAAACTACAACTTTTTTAGGTTAAGGCATCAAAACAACAACAGTTGAGTTTAGAGTAACTACAAACACAAACACAACTACACGTTGTTGGTTTCACACAGGATGCAAACTCTGGTCTTCTGGGTGTAAATACCTGTTTTATAACCCATCCATCATCCCCGACCTCCACCCCTTATGGAGTTTAACAATGTCTATACTACAGCGCCTGACTTCTGCTCCTGCCTTAATTACTATGGTTGCTAGAGGTCGCTGGTGTGTTCTTTTATACCTTCTTTCAGTGATCTCTGTGAATAGATGATAAAACCTAGTGGGTTTAGAAGACCCCTATTGACCCACATCTATGGGGCTTATAGTGACTGATAACACCTATTTAATAGCCTGATAACAGTCTAATCGGCTGGTAAAACATGTTCATTGTCATTACCACTTCCTATCAATAACCCCATAACAGGGTTTGGCTGCTCATGAAGCACTTTCCCTTATGATCAAACTCAGCTCCACATCTTACAGCAGGAGATGTCCGTGTCTCCTCATAGATCCCGATTTGTCTCTTGCGATACGATCACTAAGTGCTGGGATGCTCCCTAGTGGCCTCGGTGTTATTTTAAAGCCTGTCATTTACGAGCTGGTGCTCTACATTCTCCATACGGAGCACACCGTTATGTTTACATCCCTCCAGCTGTTTGTGGATGGACGTTCAACATCAGACGGTTGCACAGGAGTTCGTTTCAGCCCTGCATTTACCTTATATAAATACAGCATTTGAATGGGCAGTGCTGCAATGGCTCTTTGAACTTTCACTCGATAGATGAGGTGGTGGGATGTGTTTCATATGATTCAAATGAGGGTGTGTAATGCAGGCATACACTGTGGACACACTTCAGATTCAAAGAAGGAGATTAGAGAGAGCAGCACAGTAGATTTTTAAGTTTCATACCATATGCCTATGGTTTCAGTTTTACATGACACTTCATTATTTCAACTTTTTAAGATAATATTCAGGTTTGAAGATAACTTGGCCACTTTTTGTACTACACTCCCTGGCCACTTTATTGGGTACACCTACACAATTCAATGCAATCCCATACAATGGCTCTGCCACATATTCTTCTTTAACACACATTTAAAAATAAATAACAAATAATGAAAAAGTAAATAAATAAATGCAAAAATAAATACATTTAAAAATAAATAAAAATACATAAATTAATAAATAAAAGGGAAAATTAAACAGAAAAGTAAATAAATAAGGGAATTAATACAAAGATAAATTAAATTAAATTAAATTAAAAAAAGAAGCAAGTTAAAACAGAAACATCAATTTATGTCACATTTTATCAATTAATTAATGGCTACATTTATTTAAAATTTTATTTTTGCTAGATTTAATGACATATTTATTTATTTATCGAGTCATTTATTAATTTATTTTTTATTTTTGGCAGGTTTCGTCCTCCATAGTTCCGTGCATTGACGCACTGAAATAAGTCAGAAAAAAAAAATTCCCAACAGAAAGGCAGCAATACAAATTTTCATCATAATTTTATTGATTGTTAATTTTAGTCTTTCACTTATTGTTGCAGAGGCCAGAGGACTCAAATCAAGCTGCTATTTCAGCTGCAATTGTGTTTACTGCCATGGCTCCTATATGGTATCTAAAACACATTTCAAGTCTTTGCAAGTTTATTGTAATAAACCTTTTCCACAGCAGATATTATGACTTGTCATAGCAGGAAAAGTGAAGGTGTAACTAATTATGAAATTAAAATTTTTAAAGTGAAACTAAGTGGAATGCTGTCATAATTAATATTATTAATTGAACTTGTGCTTTTCCTTCTAAGACTAGTCAAAATGTCTGTATAGGTTTACAGTGGAATACAATAGACAAAATGTTAAATATTGTATACATAAAATCATATGAATAAATTGTTTAAAACTAATGAACAACAAATGTGTGAAATTATAAACTCAAGTCTTGATACACATAATGAGTTCACATTTTATTTACATATTGTTTCGAAATACCTTTTTTTCAAAAGTCTGTTTGTATTTCACATCACAATGGCATTTTTGCAGATGAAACACTGGGGTTGTCACTGCCCTCTGTCATTCAACATAGCATTAGCCCTGATTCTTAGAAGCAAAATGAGCAATGATTTCAGGTGCATACTTGTATTTGGGGTTTCTAACATGTTTACAAGCTTTAATGTTCAAAAAACACATTATTTTTCTCATCCCAGCTGTGCTGCAACACATCTTTCACCCTCTGTCTGAAACGCTCTGTTTAAAGATGAAGAGGATTGGACCAGGCCACAACCACAGGCCGCTGCTCCCACTGTGTGGGACGAATAGAGCAGCAACAAGAAGCTCGGTGAGTTACTGGGGTTCAGCTAAGGCCTGCGTCATTTCTTCATCATCTACAGACTTGTGTCCATTTGTTTATTGTTTCATTTGTCTTCACAAGCTGACAAAGTTAGCTGATGAACTTGGATTTCTTGATAGAGCCAAATTCATTCTCTATTTAACTTTCCATTTGGCCCTCTTTTTTAGAAGTGTAGGGGTGGGGGACAGGGGATGTTCAGGGGTAGATAAATAGTCAACAGTAGATGTCACATAGAAGTGGTGAACATCATCTGAAAGCTGGAACCTGAAGATTAATCTGAGATGCAGCTCAGCACTGTGTGTCAAGTTGTGCTAATCATAAATCTTATTATTAATAATAAGAATAATAATACATACGTTTTTGAGTTGATACCATTGGTTACAAAGATTTGGAGCTAAATTTAACAATTTTTTCGAGAATTGATGAAAATGATCAAAAACCTTTGACATTTGGAGATTTCTGCAAAAATTGCATTCATTATATGAAATGTCTCCTATGGGGACTTACATCATCACACATCAATACAATCAGACTCATTGGATCCACGAGAGTCTCAGCTTTACAAAGACTGTTTAAGGACCCCAGTATGCAGAAATATTACATAAAAATACACCATTTTAGAATAGGCTTAAATAACACATTGGTAATGTATTCAAAAAACTGCATGGTTTGTAAAAGGGAGACCCATTGAACCCATTTTAATTCACATATCTTGAGGTCAGAGGTCAAGAGACCCCTTTGAAAATGCCAGTTTTTCCTCGCCAAAATTTAGCGTAACTTAAAGCGTAGCGTTATTTATTGATCTTCCCGACAAGCTAGCATGACATGATTGGTACCAATGGATTCCTTAGGCTTTCTAGTTTCATTTGATCTTTTCATTTTATATGAACCAGTAGCATATGAACCAGTAGCTGTAGCTCTAGCTCTAGTTCACTCTAGCTTGAAAACTCAGTCCGCAACAACCTCTGAAAGACAGAATAGCGACCGGGCCGGGTGTTAAGGGGTTAAAGCTGCCAGAATCAATATTCTTATATTAACAATGGATCAAACTGCAATACCTTTCACATCCTAGTGACAAACCCACAGAAAGCTCTCATCAACCTAATCTCCCACCACAACAGGAAGCTGTTCACATTGTATGCAACCTGGTAGCACCAAACAGCAGACAAAGTTAGCAACTAGCTGGTGAATGTAGCGGAGCATTTAGCAGAATGAACCAGATATTTCCCTCAGGAGTTGGTAGAAAGAGACAAAGTCAAATTGAAAGGAGAGTTGCAACTGACATTTGTTGTTATTTGTTGTGTTATGCTACATCAATTTGATAAGGTGATAATATGTCAAAGTTGCGTTCACAGCTTGAATCAATGTTTTAATTAAAAATTAATTAACGCAGGTTTAAATAAGTGGAAGTCAAGTTTGATAACCGAGCTGTTGCCTGCATCCTCATCTGAACAATCTGAAGTTTTGTTCATCACATTGAGGTGGTTTGTGTCACCACCTATCTCATTGTGACAAGCACATAGGACTACATGCTTCTTGTAGTCAATAAATGAAGGCAAAATGTGAAGTTGCACCTGCTGTGCATCCACAGTAACCCTGACTCTTTGGCCCTCATACATTAGTTTTCATTCAGCTCACTTTGAGACTCCAACCCTTTTCTCAGTCTCCCCAGTCCTCCTGGTATTTAGCCCCTCTGTCTCTCCCTCCACGTTCCTCTCTCCTCCCATCCCTCCCTCCACGTTCCTGCACCTTCTTTATCTCTCCCTCCCCTCCGTCCCTCCATCTCTCCGTTGCCCCCCTCGGGTTTAATGAAGTCTGCTCTTGTGTAATCTTCCTGCGATCGGGCCCTCTCACCTCCCCTCTCTGACTCAGGTGTGTCCTCCAACAGAGAGCCATTGTTCTCTGGATCCTCCGCTGAAGCCTGCCTGGTAAAAGCACACACCTGCAACCAACAATGATACCTTTATTCACCTTACACATACACGAGCACGCACACAGGTGAACCCTCACACGACGCAGCGACACGCAGAGGAACGAGCTCTCCGGCTGCATCTGAATACAGAGGGCTTGAAATCACCTCTCGTTATCTGCGGTGGAGAAATGAGAAAAGAGAAAGTAGCCGGGTGAGGGAGGGAAAGGAGGGAGGGGAGGAAAATGGCACAGATAACATGGCCAAGTTGTTTGCACAAGCTGGTGTCATATTTGATTACATCGGACAGAGGATCAGCAGAGAGGAGGAGGAAGGAGCAGTGGTGCACTCCGGTACAACGAGCTATTACACCACTGGCTACGTGCGGTTAATGTTTAGTACGTATTCGTAACAGAGACGTAACTCTATTTGCATTTCCTGGCTCATAGTTTGGCTTCACGTGCTCTCAGGCGATACGACTCAAAAATCAAAGGTGATCTCCACTGCACAAAAGCAAGACGGGGATTTCCAAAACACCTGCTGCAGTTTATGTTTAGGGAAATGGCCAACTAATCCTCTTTTTCCTGTGTCTGCCACTGAAACCTGAAGTCAATGTATACCTCAGGGAGAGAAAGGGGGGAAGGGACGGTGACAACAGGGGCAGAAGGGAAGAAAAGAGGGGGCAGAATGACGGAAAAAGCAAAATGGAGAGGGAAAGGACAAGACAGAGGAGCTACGACAAGATAAAGGGAAAAAATAAGGGGTAATAGAAGAAGTGAAAGGAGAGCAAAGGAAGGGGCTCTGTCTCTTGTTGCTGAGATGTCACATCGGCATCACCTGTTAGCGGGCGCAGGCCTGCAGGCAGGCTTTTCAAGGTCTCAGATATCAGCGCATGTGTGTGTATGTGCGAGAGAAACATGGAGTCAGCTCTCGTTGTGATAGGATTTCCCCTCACCGTGTACAGTAAACACGCTGTCTTGCCGGAGGATGACACGCAGACACCAGGTAGAACCTCTCCACCCGTCCCTGAGGGTATGGTGAGCATGTGAGGTGGATTTTTGACGTTATAACTGCAGTGATCATCACATCTTTATAATAATAATGGACTCGAAGGAGGGGGGGGGAGGGGGGCAGGGGGGGAGGGGGGGGGGGGGGGGGGGGGTTCAAGACAAGGCAAGAAATCGTCCCAACACTGTTGTACGCAGTCTCACGGCAGATCGTGAAATAGTCATGAAATTTAATCTATTTGATTCGTATAGACACAAATTACCTTTTATTCGTGACGCTCAGCATGACTTTCAACAACGTTTTCTTACAAATGTCCAACAACACGAGACACACGTGTCAATTTCTGCTCCAGTCTTTTCAAAATAAAACTACTTAGTTAGGCTAAGGAATAGATCGATTTGGTCAGGCTTAGGCAACAAAACTACTTAGTTAGGCTAAGGAATAAATCAGTTTGATTAGGCTTAGGCAACAAAGCTCCTTATTTAGGCTTAGGAAAAGATCAATTTGGTTAGGCTTAGGCAACAAAGCTACTTAGTTAGGCTTAGGAAAAGATCAACTTGGTCAGGCCTAGGAAACAAACTACTTAGTTAGGCTAAGGAATAAATCAGTTTGATTAGGCTTAGGCAACAAAGCTCCTTATTTAGGCTTAGGAAAAGATCAATTTGGTTAGGCTTAGGCAACAAAGCTACTTAGTTAGGCTTAGGAATAGATTGACTTGGTTAGGCTTAGGCAACAAAACTACTTAGTTAGGCTTAGGAAAAGATTGATTTGGTTAGGCTTACGCAACAAAACTACTTAGTTAGGCTTAGGAAAAGATTGATTTGGTTAGGCTTAGGCAACAAAGCTACTTAGTTAGGCTTAGGAATAGATTGACTTGGTTAGGCTTAGGCAACAAAGCTACTTAGTTTATTTATTTAGCGAATGCAAAGTCCTCGAGTCAGGCGGTTGCCTCCTGGTCTGCTGTACTAACCCTCCTTTTAGACTGTAGAGCGGGCAAGCTTCAATGATATGTTCCATTGTTTGCACCTCTCCACAAGCACACAATGGGCTTGGGATGCTGCCCCATTTGTGAAGGCTGGCCAAGCAGAGGCCATGTATGGACCTGAATCTATTGAGGGTTGACCACTGTATCCTTAGCAGGTTGGTGCCAGGGACCTGTTGGGTGGGGTCTGACACCAGATGTTTGTTTGGCACATCCTTGGGCTCCCGTTCCTTTTCCCAAGTTGATTGGGTGGTGAAGTATTCTTCCAAAGTGGTCGTCTAGATGGAAGACGGGCAGTGGGTGGGTTGAAGTTGTTTGCATGAATTGGTAGATGGGGAGAGTCTTTGACCTTTTGAAGCATCCTTTGAGTAAATGTTACTCACCGGATATGTGGGAGGGTTATATTGGATAAGACAGGGAGCCAGGGGAGTGGTGTTGAACGAATAGTCCCGCTTATGATTTGCATGGTTGTGTTGAGCTGGGTGTCCACATGGTGTGTGTTAGATGACCTGGACCAAACAGGGGCACAGTATTCTGCTACGGAGTATGCAAGCGCCAGTGCCGAGGTGCGCAGTGTGGGGGCTGCTGCCCCCATTTTGAGCCAGCGAGCTTACAGAGCAGATTCTTTCTAGACTTCACCTTAGCCGCCGTTCCTTTCAGGTGTTCCTTGAAGGATAGGGTCCTGTCAAGGGTCACTCCCAGGTAAGTTTGGTTGGGGACGTGCTTCAACTTAAGTCCGCTGAGTTAGATATTTAGCTCTGTAGCAGCTTTTGCATTGTTGTGGTGGAATACACTGGAGACTGTTTTAGCTGGGCTTGGTTTTAGGCGCCAGGTTTTGCAGTACTGGTCCAGCTTTGCAAGGTCCTCCGTGAGCACCTGTTCCAATGAATTGAAGTCTGGTGCTTGGGTTGCCAGACAGATGTCATCAGCGTAGATGAATTTATGGGATTTAGTGGTGGGTAGATCATTTGTATAAAGGTTAAACAGGGTTGGGGCGAGGACTGACCCTTGTGGGAGCCCGTTTGACTGCGTTCCCCATGCAGTCTTATTCTGTCCAAAGTGAACTCTGAACCCCCGGTTGGTTAGCAGAGTTTTGATTGTTGCTGTTACCAAGGCAGGGAGTGCTTTTGTAAGTTTCAGCAGGAAGCCTTTGTGCCAAACAGTATTGTGGGCAGCTGTGAGGTCGAGGAATACTGTTCCTGTCTTCAATTTGCTCTCGAAACCATTTTCAATGAAGGTGGTTAGGGGCAGTACTTGTTCTCTGTGCTGCCGGCCTGGTCTACGCAAAGAATGTCTTCTACTCCTGGAGATATGCGTTGTAGTATAAGGCGTTCCACATTTTTGAAACGGACGCAGAGTAGAGAGATTGGGCGGTAGCTTGCTGGTAGTTTGTGGTCTTTATCAGGTTTTAGTATGGCAATTACTTTAGCTGACCGACCTTTCTTTGGCATTGAGTTTGTCTGTATTATCCTGGTGTAGAATTGGGTCAGCCAGGTTAGAGCTCGGGGGCCCCGATGTTTCATGAACTCATGGGGAGATGTTATCATACAGCTAATTAGGCTTAGGCAACAGAACTACTTAGTTAGGCTAAGGAATAGATCGATTTGGTTAGGCTTAGGCAACAAAACTACTTAATAAGGCTAAGGAATAGATCGACTTGGTTAGGATTAGGCAACAAAGCTACAAAGTTAGGCTTAGGAAAAGATTGACTTGGTCAGGCTTAGGCAACAAAACTACTTAGTTAGGCTAAGGAATAGATATATTTGGTTAGGCTTAGGCAACAAACTACTTAGTTAGGCTAAGGAATAGATCGATTTGGTTAGGCTTAGGCAACAAAACTACTTAGTTAGGCTAAGGAATTAATCGATTTGGTTAGGATTAGGCAACAAAGCTACAAAATTAGGCTTAGGAAAAGATTGACTTGGTCAGGCTTAGGCAACAAAACTACTTAGTTAGGCTAAGGAATAGATATATTTGGTTAGGCTTAGGCAACAAACTACTTAGTTAGGCTAAGTAATAGATCGATTTGGTTAGGCTTAGGCAACAAAACTACTTAGTTAGGCTAAGGAATAGATCGATTTGGTCAGGCTTAGGCAACAAAACTACTTAGTTAGGGTAAGGAATAGATAGATTTGGTCAGGCTTAGGCAAAAAAACTACTTAGTTAGGCTAAGGAATGGATCGATTTGGTTAGGCTTAGGCAACAAAACTACTTAGTTAGGTTTGGAAGTTACGTGACAAAAATTACTTAGTTAGGGTTAGGAAAAGTTCGCGGTTTGGGTTAAAATAACTCTGGAAGTGCTGTAACTTAAGTACGGAAGTTACGTCACAAATAAATCAACTTTGACTTGCTGTTTCACATGAGACATGAACTCCAGTCTCCTGTGCGAAAGTCCCATCAACCCCAACCGCCTCACTATGCTGCGTTCGCCACTGTTTATACTTCCCGGTTCACAGTTACGTGGATTACATACAAATTGATTTTGTGCTGAAATTTGTGTAAATATACACAAATCAATGCATTCAATTTTGTGACTATTTCACGAACTGCTGTGTGACTGGGCTGCACCGTTACCATGTGTACACAGTGTGGCACAGTGTAACTAGAGTGGAGCGTTATCATTTTCTGTATGTGGCAGTGAGTGGGGTTAAATTATGAGATCTGCTTTCTTGCTTCACACCAAAAGAAGTTCACAACCTCAGCTTTCCAGTTCCAGTTCTTTGCCTGAACTCCAATTTGCGATGGGAACACTGTAAAGTTGTGAAGTATTTTGAGAATAATCTAAGTGGGTTATATGCCTCTCTGACGTTGGAACATGGGGAAAAGGGGTGGGATATGAGTGAAGAGGAGGGGTATGGGTGTGGGGGGGGTATAGGAGACCTTTTGTAATTTTACATGTGACAGGAGCGAAGCGAGGGATGGAAATAGAACAATGGAAGAAATGCTGAGCTTCTGAGGAGGCCCTCAAAGACTTCCAACTCAGAGGCTGATAAAAGCCCTTCTACTTCATATCCCAGCACCCCCTCTTCTGTCTCTCAGACACACACACACACACACACACACACACACCCATACACGCAGCTCTCTGAAGAGAATATCTTCAAGCTTTGTGCGCGTGCAGCTGAGCGACAGATCGCCAGGGTGTGACAACGATGACGGTTTCAAGCTGAGGAGACGTCTTGAAACGGAGTCACGGCGGTGTCACATCCTGATCGTGGTGTGATGAAAGTAGAGTAAACATGGTAAACATGCCAGGAAATTTTGGTCAAACTCTGAAAGTGAGCAATACAATGGGAGGATGCGAGTGTCTGAAAAGTGAAACAGTCTCTAGTTGGGTTGACAGTGGACTAACTGTACACTGTCTCTAAGGAGCAGCTTGTACGTGAGTGGGAATGGGATTCCTTTGGAATGTAAGGTGAAACAAAAAAGATGTAATTAATGCAGAAGCATAAACTGGTGTCTTCTTCTTCCCAGAAGATTTTTGCATTTTAATTGATTATTTTTCAACCTTAACTTTTCCAACTCATGTAACGTTACAGCACAGATTTCCCAATGTTAAGCAAGTTACTTGAAAAGTGTAATCAATTACTCATTATATATTAGGGCTGTCAAAGTTAATGTGTTAACACAAAATCGTTTTAACGACACTAATTTCTTTAACGCATTAATGCAACTTAAGATTTTTAGGGTTGTAGCGGGCTAGAAAACCTAAGGAATCCATTATTACCAACCATGTCATACTAGCTTGTCACAAAGGAAGCAAAATAACGCTCCAAACTTACGCTAAACTTTGGCAAGGAAAAACTGGCATGGCCATTTTCAAAGGGGTCCCTTGACCTTTGACCTCCAGATCAGTGAATGTAAATGGGTTCTATGGGTACCCACGAGTCTCCCCTTTACAGACATACCCACTTTATGATAATCACATGCAGTTTGGGGAAAGTCATAGTCAAGTCAGCACACTGACAAACTGAAAGCTGTTGTTGCCTGTTGGGCTGCAGTTTGCCATGTTATGATTTGAGCATATTGTTTTATGCTAAATGCAGTACCTGTGAGGGTTTCTGGACAATATCTGTCATTGTTTTGTGTTGTTAATCGATTTCCAATAATAAATATATACATACATTTGCATAAAGCAGCATATTTGTCCACTCCCCTGTTGATAAGAGGATTAAATACTTGACAAATCTCCCTTTAAGGTACATATCAAACCGTGCGATTAATTTGCGATTCTGTTTGGAAACGTCGAGATTCAACGTTTCCATGATTGGAGAAACGTACAATGCCAGCATTTTATTCTATTAACTGTGTCGGCATATCTTCTGCTTTAGCAGAGGGTAGCCGTTTCCCCAACCTGAAATGTCCATCAGACTCTACAAAAGATTTTCACAGAGGCTCCCTTTTGTCTTAAAACACCTGATTGTGTGATAGTGTTTCATGTGTCGGGTGCCTCAGTGTGTATTTAGTGTGTGCACTTCATGCTGTTGCTGAAGAACTTTCTCCCTTCATATCTTTCTTGGTTCCCTCCTTCTGAACCATGTTGAGAGAAGGAAGCTAATTAGAGTTGCGCAGCTTTGGAAGTTGAGGAGTAGGGGGGGATAGTTAGCTGGCGGACTCATGGCGGCTCCCTGTGACATGATTGATTTGGACTGTCACAGCGCTCAGCTGGGTGTCATTGCACGGCGACAAATAAAGGATTACATCGTCTCACGGTAATGCCCCCCGCCAACGCTGCCGCCATTGTTCGTCCCACATCAAAGTACAAAGGAGGCACATTAGCATTTTTAATCAGAGGCGAGGCTGGCCGCTGTGCAGGCACCCAGCGCTGGATTGTTACTTTAATCTCAGGGCGCCCACACTTCTCCCCTTAAAATGATCTCACCCAAAACACTGAGCACACACACAGACCATCACTACACACACATTTAGACAAACACACACATTTACTCATATAAAGGGCCGTGCTGGGGGTTACCGCGTGACCCGTGGTGGAAAATTAACGAGACCCATCTGCAGTCAGACTTCAATTAGCACTTGAGAGTTTGCCCTCATTTCACTGGACAAAAGTCTGCGCTTTTTTCTAAATCTTTTTTCAGCTCAGCAAACGAGGGCCAGCAGAGGGGCCAGAATGCAATTGTCCTCCTCTGCCTTGTGTATGGCCTCCCTTGGAACATGCAGATGGATAATTAGGGCTATACTCCTGGTGAGAGGACAAAGATGATGCTAATTCCATTCATAAAGGGGTCTTCCGCTAATTACACATGGAGTTGCTCTCTCTACTGGCTGAACAATTGCACAGCTGAGTGGTTAAGGTTAAAGGGAGCAGCGTTCATGTTTGGAATCAAATGAGATTAGCTCTGATTGGTGTGTCCCTTCAACCCTCTCAGGAATAATTTACCTAATAAAGTACCTGAACTACCTTTTTTTTTTAGAGACAGCCTGAAAGGAGAAACAAATAAATAAATGTCTCTGTTGACAATTTAGATGATCAGGCACAAAATGATTTTTTCAAAACCTAGAATTAAGCAAAATAGCACAAAGTGAAGGATTTTATTTTTAATTTGGTACAAATGAAATGCCTCACAGCCTCTTTTTTGTCAGTGTTTGGGCCTAAATAACTAGTGACTCATGAATCATGAGTTGGAAGAATGAAAGAGACGAAAACAGAGCAAAGGAGAGATTGGAGACGAAAGAGGAAGTGAGAAGAGAAATGTTCTGAGGCCGTTTGAACAACCTCTCTCTTCCTTAAACTGTGGTTTTACATGTTTAATCCATTCACTATAAATCATTACACTGTATATTAATGCCAACCAGTTTCCAGGACAAAACATTTGTAGACGGATTTCCTACCATCTACAGGAGCATCAATCCATTCATTCACGGTGTGAGAATGCTAGCCCTGTCCTAACAATTACGTTCCCATACAACTAAACTGCATTCTCAATTACATCTGGAGAGAAACATATTTTGTCATGGATTATGTTGGACTTTGACGTATCACAAATACGTTAATAATTAAAGCTGCGAGCAGCAATGAACGGGAGCTTGCACCTCCCCGCGCGTCGGGGGTGCTGGCGGGACGCCGACTGACACGGCCAGGCACAGGAAACCGAAACTCTGACGAGCGCCATGACGCCTGCCACAAGACTCTACGACAAACGGTTCACGAGTTATGAAAGTGGGCATGGCTAATGTGTAGGGGGCGGGGATAACCTTACAAATGAAACAGGAACTCTCTGCTGAGTGATATGACGCCTGCCACAAGACTCTCCGACAAACGGTTCACGAGTTATGAAAGGGGGCGCGGATAACCTTAACAAATGAAACAGGAACTCTCTGCTGAGTGATATGACGCCTGCCACAAGACTCTCCGACAGACGGTTCATGAGTTATGAAAGGGGGCGGGGATAACCGTAACCAATAAAACAGGAACTCTCTGCTGAGTGATATGACACCTCTAACGAGACTCTACGACAAATGGTTCATGAGTATTGAACAGGGGCGTGGCTAACATCTTGGGGCGGGGCTATGAGTAGCGAGTCCTTTTGGAACTGCAAAGCCTGAGACCCTTAAAATAAAAAATCTTCACCACGTCTGATAAGTGTGCCAAGTTTAACAACTTTTGGGGCATGTTATGGTCGTCAAAAAGGCGATTCATTTGGGAGAAGAAAAAGAAAAAGAAGAATTCCTTCAGTTTCAATAGGGCCCTTCGCTGGCCCGAGGTTGTCGGTGCTCAGGCCCTAATAATAATGTTAAAGTTAATGATAGTCCACAGCAAGTGACGCAGTCCAGTGAGTGACACGTAGAGCCAACACTTTCTCACTCCCAACTCCTCAAATACCGTAGCTTGGTCAGTGCCCCACGGCATCGACGATCGATGCACGGGGTACCCCTCTTACACTACTTTTGGACGGACCAGGTACAGCGTGTCAATATATGCTCATTATATGTGTAGTGTCCTTTCAAAATAAACTTCCGTTTTTGCAGGAAGTTAGGTTTAGGCAACACAACCACTTAGGTGGGGTTAGGAAACGGTCGTGGTTGACGTTAACTTCACTGACTAACGACACCAACGAGTCACGAGACTGACTGAGACTGACGTGAACAAATAAATCAACGTTACGTTTAGTTTCACACAGGACACAAACAGTGGTCTCCTGATTGAAAGTCTTGTGTATGTTTGACCACTCCACCTCCCCTCCTGCCCGTCCTTAGCGGACTCTCACGCTATTAATACTACATCACTTGCTCCAACCAACAAGTAACGCTATGGGTGGGCTTACATTGGAGTTAGTTGGAAGCCCGGTTCTTCACATACTGTTGCTAAAGGGTGCCTCCAAGGTTTCCAATGCCGAGGGGCACTGACCAGATGGTAGTATTTGATGAGTTGGGAGTGAGAACGGGTTACACGGGAAGGCATATTAATACCACGACATTACACGGACATTCCGCGTATCATGAGTATGCATTTTAACCTTTTCGTGTTTCATTTGTACGCCACGCAAGCGTCCGCAGTTAGGTTCTGGCAAGAAAATCACTTAGTTAGGATGAGGAAAAATGTCACGGTTGAGCTTAAAATAAGCATGTAAAGTAAGTAAAACACGTACGGAAACAACTACGGAAAACACGTCACAAACGTCAATAAAAAACATGTGACAGTCGTGTCACGTGACAGACATCACTAATGTAACTTACAAAACAAAACGGTCTCTTGGTGTATGTTGAGCCCATGCACCTCCCCACCCACCCACCCACCATAAGTGGTCTTTCTCACTTTTTATACTACGTCACCAACTCTTACTGTAGCATTTATACGTGGATGCGTTTACATTGTAGTCAGTAAAGGATACATGGTGTACAAATGACAAGCGGAAATCAAGAAAGACGTACTTATTGCATGTTAAATGCCTTGCACATTATCGTGGCATTTATACGCCTTTTCCTGTGAACGGGCTGGACTTTGCGCTGATATAAGTATTAGCTTTAATGTGTGATCTTAAATATGATTTATTTACATATCCCAAATGTATGTATATATACTGGAAAAACAAAGTTCGGAAACTTGTGTTTGGTGGATTATTTCTCTGTTGTTACAATGCTAATGGTCATTGTATTTTACATCGTTGGAAAGCCTGTTTATTTATCTTCGCAATGATGTCCAACTTGTAAGGATCATGCATTTGTGGGATGAGCAGCACAGCTGATTATGTGGGTAGTGCCCAAGAAAAATTTGCCAAAATGCTCTGTCAATGGTAAACAGTGTATTCTCATAAGGCTACCAGGAAGCCTGCAATGACTGCCCTTCACCGTCAGGCCCGTTGGCGCTGGTGTCGACAACACAGACAATGGAACCTGAACATGTGGGGGAATGTCATGTTCAGTGATGAGTCCAGGTTCTGTCTGTGAAAGTTGGATGGCAGGGTCAAAGTATTGAGACGATGTGGAGAACGCTATGCTGATTGTTGCACCGATGGAGTAACAGCTTTTGGTGGTCGGCATCTCCCTCACTGGCAAAACAAGGCTTGTTATCATTGAAGGCCATCTCAATGCAGTGAGATATCAGGAGGAGATTCTGCAGCCAGTGGCGATCCCATATCTCCACAATCTGGCACCTAACTTCATCCTCCAAGATGACAACGCTCGCCCCCACAGAGCCAGGGTTATCACAGACTACCTCCACAATGTGGGAGTAGAGAGAATGGAACGGCCTGCCAAGAGTCCACACCTCAACCCAATTCAACACTTGTGGGATCAGCTTGGGCGTGCTGTACGTGTTAGAGTGACCAACACAACCACGCTGGCTGACCTGCAACGAATCCTTGTTGAGGAATGGAACGCCATCCCACAGCAACGTGTGACCAGGTTGGTGACCAGCATGAGGAGGAGGTGCCAGGCTGTTGTGGCTGCGTATGGATCTTCCACCGCTACTGAGGCTCCTGACGGTGTATTAAATGAATAAAGTGTAAAATAGCCACTATGTCTTGTTTGTTCCTTGTTACTGATAGAGAGTTCAATCATCCAATCCACCAAACAACTCAAAACAAGAGTTAACACCAACAGGAGAATACACTGTTTTCCATTGACAGAGCATTTTGGCAAATTTTTCTTGGGCGCTCCCCACATAATCAGCTGTGCTGCTCATCCCACAAATGCATGATCATTACAAGTTGGACATCATTGCGAAGGTAAATAAACAGGCTTTCCAACCATGTAAAATACAATGCCAATTAGCATTGTAACAACAGAGAAATAATCCACCAAACACAAGTTTCCGAACTTTTTTTTTCCAGTATGCAGTATATATATTTATTTATTATTATTTATTTTTTTCTTCATTCCAAGCAGCCACTGGTTCCTGTTCCTTTTTCTAAGATACAATCAACTGACTTGGCATTTGAAACTTGCTTGAGCCCCTGATCTAGATGGATAATCTTCTATGTCTCCAGAGTCTGTCGAGAACTTAGCAAAACTGCCTTTTTGTTTTATGCACCCTGGGAATAATCAACTAGACAAACTTCATTTGGAAATGCTGCCTTTGTATCACATATTCAAACAACACATTCAAAAAAATATTTCATGAGGAATTGTTTTAAATAGACAAGGATATCATTTATTTCATTCCTTTCAGGACCTAATTTATTGTGCTAAATTCAATGTTGAAATGTTGATGTGTAAACTATTTAATGTTGCCTATGTGGCCAAGTCTCATGTAAAAGAGATAAAAGACCCCCTGATTAAATAAAGGTCAAATACAATTAATTGCATTCATTTAATTATTTTTTATTTGTTAAACCATGTAATGCAGTGTTTTGAACGTTTTCCTTGTCAGTGCCTTCAAGGACAAGATTTGAGAGTCAGCTGCCAAACACCAACCTTCATACTGCAATAAACGATCAAATCCTTTGTATCTTTGGATATCTTCCATGTTTGCTTGTTGTTTGTCTTTGATTTTGTGACAACATCACTCATGAATGCATTGCTTGTACCAGCAGACTAGCAATTCTTGGAGAGTGTCAGAGTGTCCTTGAATGCATCACCAAGAAGAGTTTTGAAGTTCGCAGTTGTATTATGGCACAGCAATAGCATGTGGCATATCATTTATCTCAAGCAAGTTGTCTTTGCGTTGCATTTTCCAACCGTGGTGGATGGGTCAAACAAACACAAGACTTTCAACCAGGAATCATCGGCATCGTCACTTCCGTGAGTCGTTAGTCAGTGAAGTTAACGTCAACCACGATCGTTTCCTAACCCTAACTAAGTGGTTGTGTTTCCTAAACCTAACTTCCTGTGAAAACTGAAGTTTATTTTGAAGGGACTCTATGCATGTAACAATCGTGTATTGACACACCGTCCATGGTCTGTCCAAAAGTAATGCAAGAGGGGTACCCCGTGCGTTGGTGTCTGATGCCAGGGGCACTGACCAGGCGGCGGTATTTGACGGGTTGGGAGCGAGAATGTGTTGTCCCTTGAGACCGGGTGTGTTACATACTGCTTACTCATTGATGTATTGCTATCGAAATGACCGACAGTGTCAACCTTCCTTCGGGAACACATCCTTCTTGACAAATCACCACATTTGGCCGATAACAACATGTGCAAAGAGAGGTAAAAATGAAGATCCGAAAACAATAAAAGCAAACAAGTTTAGTGGGGCGGCTGGAAGAAAAAGACCTAATCTGCATGATCATCACTATGGCACGCGCTAGTGATCAAATACAGAGGGGGCTAAATAATAGATCACAATGGGGCTGTCACTGCCTTTTGTTTTGATGTGTGCACTGTGATGAGGCAGAGAATGTGCCTTGCAGTTTAACTTACAGACTGCTGCTCATCTACAGTAGTGTGGCACATTTGCCCTGTCACCCGCCGCACATGACTCGATTTGGGAAGAGAAAGGAGCGGGATAAGAGAGAGCTGTCACACCGAGAGACGATATGATCGAGACTAAAATTAGATGGTGATAACATTTTCTGGAGAGAGACTAACAAACTGAGGCAAAGGTTGTCTCACCCCACCGCAACTGGTAAGGCGACTTTGAAACATTTGAAACGGTGACTGTGATGTACGCGGAAATGAAAGAGACAAAAATACAGGAGGGAGCAAACGGGTGCTGATTACAACGCTGAGGAAGAAAGAGAGGAGAGGGGAGGGGAGAAAACAAACTCCAGTCATCATCGCTAATCGTGTTCTCATACTTTGATGTGTCAGTGGCATACACAATGTATTTCTATCATTTATGACTTTAAGTGAACACATGATGGCAGAGGATTACATTTGTCAGTGGGGTGGGGGCTTTGAAAGAGATATGCTAATTTAGCCAGGGAGCAAAAGAACAACATCAAATATGTACCAGCCAAGGGACTTTCAAGTCTTAATATCCTTCAGAAGTGCTTTATCTTCGCACCGCAACCTGCATTTACAGCACAAACAGGAAAAGAGCCAGTTGTAGCTTCAAAGCACCACTGGTCCATGAGTTTAATTCCAGATCAGGCTCAATAAAGGTTATCAGCTGGACCGCTAATGAAACAAAGCCGAGTGCACATATGCAGACGTTGCTAGCATGTTTTGCGCCGCCCCCTCTTTCTCTTCTCCTTTTCCTCTCTCCTTCTTTCATGGTAGACGTTTGATTTTTGATTTTTTTTTTTGCCAGCATTTTAAGTTCTGCCTCAAAGTGACTGGAAACAATACCGACCCGCCTGACTCTGACTCTCTTCTCGCTCTCCCGCAGTCAGCGTTTGGAATCATAGCAGGGTGGTGCTTGTTTGATAGCTTGATAGTCATTTGTTTTGATCTGCGACTCCTTTGTCTCTGTTTGGGTCTGAAACAATAAGAGATTAGAACCCTAGACTGAGGGTGCAAGCGCGAGAAAGAACAAATGCTTTCTTTGTTGCTTTCCTTTCAAGTTTTGCTTCTTTTTTCGCCACAAATCTCGCAATCTTTTTTCGCCTCCAAGTGACTTGCTGTGCTCTTAAAGCCCCCCAAAAAGCCTCTCTCAGAGGGTTGTTATGAGCTGGAGCAATAATGATTTTGAGCTGTTGCATACGAAAAAGGTTGCTCCGCTAACTTTCGAGCACACACACTGACAACAGGCAAAATTGGTTCCTGTGGTTCAGTGATGGTATCCCAATTATGAAACCACGAACACAGGGAGAAGGGATGCATGATGTGAGCATCACAGCGAGGAGAGTGGTAATCGAATAGGGACCATATTAAAGATCTTTTTCTCCGTCTTCGCCATCAAACATCAAGGCAAGAGACAAAGAAGAACAGGAAGAGAGAAAGTGCAGTCTACCAGTAGAGACCTTGACTGAAGATGAAAGCTTTCTAGGAATCAAAGAAGCCCCATCACTCATTATACCTTGGTGGGATGCCTCAATCCCCATTCGCCACTGTCACAGCGCAGGATGCCACACTAGAGGTGGACAGAGTATTCAAAGTGAAGGTCAGAACTTATCTCAATCCTTTCTTGGAATGACAGTGGTCAAACACAAAGCACGGACATCTCATATATTTAGTTTTTCTGGGTTAAATAACAGGAATTGCAGCCTCACTGGGATGGGAATGTTCAAAATGTGAATAATAATGTCCTAAAGTGAAACAACATTTGGTCAATAGGAGGGCTTTCAATCAATTAAAATATTTAATCGCAATTAACTTTGGACAATCATGCAATTAATTAAATTATTGCACATATTTTTATCTATTCAAAATGAACCTTAAAGGAAGATTTGTCAAATATGTAATACTCGTATCAACATGGGAGTGGACAACATGCTGCTCTATGCAAATGTATTTATATATTTATTATTTGCGTTAACGCGTTATTATAACGTTAACTTTGACAGCCCTAGTCAACAGACAATACGGCTGAGACTTGTAGCTGCTGCAGGGCTGAAGCAGCACCTTCCCCTCACATGAAAGAATTCAGACACAGATATCTGTGTCTCTTTACTCAGAAAGCCCAAAGATAAGGCTGTACGGAGAGACAGAGAGCTCCAGTGAAGAGAGCATGGCAGGGTTGGCAGGGAGGTCAGCGATTTTAATAAGCAGGACACACAATCTGATAAGGATGTGACTCCACATTGACACACGTTGTCTCTCCGGCAATGCGAGGCTCGTCCCGGACAGTCACCTACCCTGCCTCCTTTCCTCCCGTCGTGCCTTCTCCCCCCTTCCCTTCCCCGCCTCCCCCTCCTTGTCCCCTCCCATCCCTCTGTTGTTTCGTTTTATCTCTGGGAAAAATAATGAAAGCAAGCACTTGCAACTGCATCTCCATTGATGTTCGAATACACAACCAGCAGATTCAAAAACACATTCTAGGATCAAAGTAAAAAGTGTGGAGGGGGGGGGGGTCTTCTTCTTTCCAATGAAATTATGAGCGCGGGAGTCTAGGGTGCAGAGCTCATTTGCTAAGACTGTGAGGCAAATAGTCGTTAAAGAATGGCCTATAAGTAGGCATTAAATGGAAATGCCTGCGATTCCTGTGGATTAGCATAAGAACCTTTTCTTGCCAGGCCAGCTAATAATATTCATTTAAAATAAATACATGGGAAACGAATCTGTTTGAAAAGCGGGGCGATTGCACATATTTACTGAAGGGGCCGTCGGAAAGAAAGAATGGAGATTCACGGACTGCTCGGAGGGATGTGGACTTGCGAATCGTCAGTTCTTTGAAGTTCCAGAGACTAGAAAATTAAAGTCTTTACAAAAAATTAGAGGAGGAGAAAGGTTTTATGATTCAGTGGGCTCGCGAGGGAACACAACGCTGAAGATGTCAAGTACTTATAGTAATGTTAAATGAATTATTAATCTTGTCTCATAATGGTGTCACACAGCAGATGGTAACCTCTGATCTTTTACCTATGGCAGCAGTGACTTCCTGTTGAACTATGAGGAACTGAACTGCCAGGAGTTTTTGTCCCTGATTGAGCGTGTAACGCTAACAAGAGATGTGAAAGTTTTATTTTGTTGGCAAAGTCTTAAATCTGTGACATGAAAAAGTGAGTTCTCAGTAGTCCAAACACATCAGGCCTCTGTTGCTCATAGGTTCTCTGTTGCTTGTAAGTTCGTAGGCCAAGCCAATTAAAATGACCCCCCTACCCCCCTAAAAACAAACACACCCGCACATACACACTTCTACAAGGCCTTGTTTATATACCCTGTGTCAGCAAATGTGTCAATGTGTGTCCTGTGTGCGCTGGCTTCTAATGATGCTGGCCCATCACGATGGCCCAGTCAGACGCTGACAGCCAAGCGCTAAAGTGGAGGAACTCCAGCCGTTTCTATAGCTACTGTGGAGTTCAAAGGCGGCCATCTTTTTCTGAGCATAACAAGAGAAGAAAGAGGCCATCACAGAGCAAGAGACCAAAGACGACCTCCAGGGTTACACGTCAAGCCTAGCCCCCTCGACCCACGGACCCTCGCAGCCCCCCTTACTCCATGGTGCGAAGGCACGGTCCCAGGATCTGTGGCTGGACTGTCAGAAGCCTCAGACGAGGTCAACACAGCCAGGTAAAGATTCTCCTATCAGTATTATATTAGCCCACTTTCTTAAAGTCAAAGCTTTGAAGTGACACCAAAGTCTGTTGCAAGTATCTCTCATCTTATGTCCTTTTTTCTAAAACACTGCAGCGTCGACATTTCAAGCATCTTTCAGCGTTTAATGTTGAGCCTTTGATTTTTTTTAAGACACTAATTTTAACATCTTCAAGGGAGAAGTGAAGTCTCTGCATTTGGGTTCTTTTGTCTGCTGTCTTCTGCCCTTTCTCTCTCTTTATGATATGAAAAGATCTTAAAAGGAGAACTTGTTCAAAGGCGAATCTCCATCAAAAGTAATGCAGAATGTGCTTTTTGGTGACATTTTTGCTACTTGGCCATTTTAACATGATGCCTGTCATCCTAGGGCTACTTCTGCTCTCAAAAAGAGATTTTACAAAGCACATAGACAAAGACTGTGTTTCAAGAGGCAAACAAAGTTAGATTGGGAAACCTTTGATATATTATCATACAAAGTTGAACAGCAACCAACTCAGACTGAGGCCAAAAATTGTGTTGTGAAATTTGGGGTATTCAGCAATGAGTATTGAGGCATCCGCCACACATCTGGTAGAGAAATCATGTCAGTATCTGCTGGATGAAACTGAAGACATATGGATTTACAAATGGGAGAAGTGAATGTTGAAATAGGGACAAGCACATCAAACTTTCTTAGTGAATAGTTTCCATCACTCTGTGAAAGCTGGATACTTAAAGGATAGGTTCAGATTTGTTTCTTATTACAATTCTTGGTCACCATAATCATTCCTTCTGTCCATATGGGCTGTGGAAATATCGTTTTGAATACATCTGCAATGTCAAGGTGTGTTCAGGCTGCGAATTTTAGATGGGGCCTAATACAACCTGTTCTCACTCCCATCCCGTCAAATACTGCCATTTGGTAAGTGCCTCTCGGCATCGGATACCGACATATGGAGGCACCATTTAGCAACAGTATGTGACGAACTTCAACTGACTCCAATCGTTATTCGACAGTCGGAGCAAGTGACGTAGTATTAATAGTGAGAGAGTCCACTAAGGGTGGGTGGTAGGTTTGGTGAATGGGTCAAACAGACACAAGACTTTCAACCAGGAGACCGCTGTTTGTGTGCCGTGTGAAAACGTTGTCTTTAGTCATGTGACTCGTTGGTATCGTCGTCCCCTTGAGTCCCGTGAGTTGTTAGTCAGTGAAGTTGACGTCAACCGTGACCGTTTCCTAACCCTAACTAAGTGGTTGTGTTGCCTAAACCTAACTTCCTGTGAAAGCAAAAGTTTATTTTGAAAGGACACTATGCATGTAACGAGCGTGTATTGACACGTTGTCCCTGGTCCATCCACAAGTAACGCAAAAGGGGTACCCCGTGCGTCGGTCTCCAATGCCAAGGGACATTTGACGAGTTGGGAGTGAGAATGTGTTGCATAATAACATACAAAGTCAGGTGTCAACAGATGCAAATCCGCTCTACGCGGCACAACTTGAGCCAAAAATGTATCTGCACAAGTTGAAAATGATCTACCTTGAGGAACAAATTTGCGCTGATTTGGGGGGCTTCATGAATCTACTTCATGAACGTACAAACACGATAGGAAATTAAGACAGAGCATAGAAAACTGTTGAGTTCTGACATCAGTCAGAGCTGACACAAACACAGAAACACTCTCTGCACACACAGTCAGTGTGTACGTGGCTAGCTAGCTACAGCTAACATGTGTACAGTTAATGACCACAAATAAAGACTGCACAAGCTGTCCAGCGGTCAAATTTGTGCAAACAAGACAAACATTTGCTTTGCTTTCTGTCTAAAAATGAGGGACAAATCCGTCTTCATTATGCAAAAATTCATCCAAAGCTAATATGAGGCTCCTGGAGTCAGAGCAAGGCTGCATTCAGACCGATGTTGGCTACATCCACACTAACAGGTTTCCTCTGGCAAAACAAGCAGGTGTGATGAGCAAAACACAGAACACTGACAAGAGGTAGGTGAAGGTAAGATTTATGGAATCAATGGGACAGTTGGGGAGGGCAGACCCTCCCCCCCCCCCCCAAACACACACACACAGACACACATACAGAGAAAGACAGACTGGGGAGAGGGAGACACAAGAGACACCGGGAAAAACTGGAGCGACTTCTGCTGCAACGTGACATCATCTGGCAAGACAACACATTCTCACTCCCAACTCATCAAATACCGCTGTTTGGTCAGTGCCCCTCGGTACCAGAGACAGACGTATGGGGTACCTCTCTTGCGTTACTTTTGGACGTGTCAGAGATGGCGTGTCAATATACGCTCATTACATGCATAGTGTCCTTTCAAAACAAACTTCCGTTTTCACAGGAAGTTAGATTCAGGCAACACAACCACTTAGGTAGGGTTAGGAGACGGTCGTGGTTGACGTTAACTTCACTGACTAGCGACTCATGTGACTCACAGGACTGACGATAGCTTACTAACGAGTCACATGACTAACAACTAACATGACTGACGAAACAGAAAAGACACGTGACTAAAGACTGACGTGACAAAATAAGTCAACGTCACTTTTAGTTTCACACGGGACACGAACAGCGGTCTCCTGGTTGAAAGTCTTGTGTCTGTTTGATCAATCCACTACCCTTCCCGCCCGCCCGCCATGAATGGACTCTCACGCTATTAATCTTACGCCATTTGCTCTGACCGTCGAATAATGTTGTGAGTGGGTATACATTGGAGTTAGTTTAAAGCCTGGTTCGTTACATGTTGCTAAAGGGTGCCTCCGTGCATCGATATCCGATGCCGAGGGGCACTTACCAATCGGCAGTATTTGATGAGTTGGGAGCGAGACCGGGTTGGGCAAGACGCTTTCGGTGTGTGTAATGTGTAATATTATTTACTTCAAAATATATTTGCCATCGTGATCATTTTCTGGATTTCTAAAATTTAAGTCCGTTTTCGACCAAAGAAATTCTTAATCAACCAACACTCATATGATTTTGTTGACTAATTAACTATATAATCGACAGATCGGTGAATCTGAGTTTTTACATAAAGAACCACACAAAAGCACCACTTTAAATCTTGTGTTTACCAGAAATGTGCTACTATGTTTCTTGGAAATAAGTCATTCACCATGAAAAAAAGCATAAAATACAACTAATCGACTAAAGAAATCTTAGTCAACTAAGACCAAAACGACCGATTAGTCGACTAATCGACAAAGAGGGGGCGACCTGTCTCATAGTATAAACTGCTGTATAGCATTTTGGCATTTGATATAAACCTGGAAATGAGCACAATATGAGACTTTTAACAACATGCCTCCTCTCAGGATACTTCCTGGTAGTCGGATGTAGATTTGTTGCAATAAACACGACACGATGAAGATAAGATACCCACTTGATTTGTCCAAAGGCCCAGACACCCCAACCCAGCATCAAAGAACTAGCGGCGACGAAGGCCAGCAGCTGTGTCTCTTCACGTTGCCTTTGTCTTGGCCAAAAAGTTGCACTTGAACACACCGCAAAGACTACAGTCGACGGCCAGTTAGCACGTATACGTTCTGCACCTGTGTGAAAGGAAATAACTCTCCACACCAGCAGGTGGCCGTAGTCTGTATTTGTCATTCAAAAAGGGAAACAGGAAGACCGAGGATGGCGGATATACAAGCCGTTGTTATGATTCGTACATGAAACAAAGCGGTGTTTGCCGACCACTTTCACACCACTCTCACTCACCACTTAGCTTCATTCCAGATGTTCATGTTGCTGTGAAGATATCCGTGTGTTGGAACGATCAGATGAGACGAAGATGAAAAATGAGAAGAGCCTTCTGTGTGTGTGTCCTCTTGACTTTACTTGTTGGCTTGCTTTGCTTACATCCATTTCTCATCTTGTGCACTGATTGTTTAAGCTGAACAGCCAATCAGAGTGATTTCTCTCACCGACTGGCTACGCCGCCAATTCAACATGCTGAAACGGCCGAAAAAACTTTTAAACGGGCAGACTAGAGCAGACAGTACGGGACTCACCGAAAAAACTATGCTGACGGACGCTCACCGACGGCCCCAAATTGTCAGACGGCCGACTGTCGGCTTGGTGTGTCAGTGCCTCAAGACAGACTGCAGAAGCCATATACTATAGTAGTTTTGACTGAACTTAAGGAAGCATTTTTGCACAGAACAAGGATTGTGAATTTTCTCCCGTATCTTAAGAATTGTTTCAAGGCCAGCATGAAAATAAGGACTGATAACTGCAACCAATAACCATTTCAACATAGGCTATATCGTCATAGTGTTTTATTAAGACAGATTTGAAAAATAAAAAAATTGTCCTTTAAATCTTTTTTGCCGTACTCTCTTGGCCAAACCTCAGCTACACTCTGTAACAGGTGTGATGCAGCTTTAATGTCAATCTTGTCCCTCTCTTGTCCCATCCCCTCTCTGCTCCTTTTCTTACTCTTTTCCAGCCAAGGATACCAGTTTGTATCTATGTATGGAATCATCAAACAAAAGTGGGCTTCATATCACATCAGGTAAAGAAGGCATGCCCGGGCACTTCTAACAGCCTCCCAAAGATGCCTGTTTCAAGTCCTCACAAGAAGGCTGCCTCTCATTGAAGTTCAAATGGATAGCTCTTGGGCACAATCTTTCCAGGGGGGAGGGAGGGAAGCTTGCTCACCTCTGTACCAAACTCACACATCCTACCAGGGAGCTACGTGAGGGGAAAAAAAACTAAAAGTGCAGCTCATGGGCAAAGCAACTGATTCCTTCTTTTCTGTCTCTCAAGTAGCCCCCCCCTCCCACACCCCATCCCCTTTTATCACCCAACCGCCCCTCATCGCCTTCACCCCCTCGAGCCGCTATTGCAATGTCAACAAAATTGGGGCTGGGAATGTGGCCGTCTGATGAAAATCAGCTTGCTCAATGGGATCCTCACATGAAAAGAACAGCGCCTCAGCACAGATTTCCCTATCTATCATTATGAGCCCCATCTATAGTGAAAATGAACTAATTGTCTAGTTATTGGTGCCTTGTTATCCACAGTATGCCCCAGCTGAATGGTCTTTCGCCATGAGGACCTGCCATTGAATAAAGACGATTAAACTACAAAGGGCTCGATTACAACTCTGCCACTTTGATGAGGGAACAATAACTCCACCAATACCGATCCTTATGAGTTCCTCAGGGTTAAACATTTGGGGGAAAACAGTGTTAAGCTGTATCAAATTAAGTCAGAAGGGGGAAGTTCATTTAATAGCTTGGAACTCCCAATCTCAGACTAAATATCTTTTCCCATGAGCCCTTGCCTGCTGTGCCCCTCCTCCTTCCCTGCAGTGAGGCCTAATTTTCCTGTTTTCACCGAGAAGATTTCATGGTTCACAAGATCAAAAGCTTGCATAAGCTCGCCGTTTGTTTACATCAGCCTACACCCAGGCAAATAAAGTCATGTTGACTATCTTTCTCTTTCCTGGCTTGCATTCGTCAGCCATCACACATGACCTCCCACCTCCACTCACTGCACATTCTCTGCTTATTTTCTCCTTCCAACACTCCCAGGTGGATAGCAGGATCATTCCTTTCTCTAACTTTGTCCATATTCATGAAGGGATTCCAAAGAGTTTACAGCTAAAGCTAATGCTAAACTTGGATCCATCAGAAACGGCTGTCTCAATCTGTGAGAGCAGTGACGACGTCTTGTCCGTCTCCACGTGGTGCATTTTGACACAGCCCAAATGAGGTCCTTTGACATTTGAGATGGAAGTGTGACAAGAGGGACAAAAACAACCACCAGATCAACACATGAATAAATAATCTGTTTGCCTTTACAGTGTCCCATTTCGTCAAACCACAGGCCATCCTTCCTGAAACATGTCTGTGACTCATTTAGTGCTGAACTGTTTTGAATGAACACGTCTCTTTGATGTTTGGCTGAGTTTGACATGGCTTTATAGTTCTATTGTTTTATAATTTTCTACTGATTGTCCCTTAAACAATAAAAATCAAATATCATGCGAGCAAACATCTTGAACAAACTGCTCAAATATTACATGTTGCAATAATTTTGTTTGTGTTCAAATCTGTGCTTTCCACACATTAACACTCTCTGCAGCAGCAAGAGGTCTATAGTAAAGATGGTGGAGTGTTGTGAAGAGGCCATATGTTCCAAGTTTGTGTTTTTTTCTCCAAAATTGAGTAATGTTTTTTAATGCAATCCAATTGAAAGTTATGAAGTTACAGAGAAACTTTTGTTAGGCCACCACTGTTGACAATTTTTATTATGCAAACACAACAAATACAGAGAATCAAAGAGTAACCTCATGTATCTTGTTAAGTATAAAAATCACTTTGTATTGGCCTTGCAACATCTACTTTGTCATGTATTAGTCACAAAATGTTTGCTTCAAACTTCTAAGGCCGCCCCCTCTGAGTCGATTAGTTGGTTTGGTCTTAGTGGACTAAGATTTCTTTAGTCCATTAGTTGTTTTTTATACATTTTTTTCATGCTGAATGACTTATTTCTAAGAAACTTATGAGCACATCTCTGGGAAACACAAGATTTAAAGTGCTGCTTTTGTGTGATTCTTTGTGGAAAAACTCAGTTTCACAGATCTGTCAATGAAATCCACTAATCGATTAGTCAACAATATCATACTAATAGAGGATTAAGAATTTCTTTGGTCAAGGACAGCCCTACAAAATTCACATACCATAATGAAAATGAAGATGCTCTTTGACATGAATTCAAACACATTTAATTCAAACAAAGAAGATAATGGGCCGAGGAGTATCGTTGAGGTCATATATTGTCAGTGGGACGCTCAAGATCCAGATCTTTTCAACTGTTGGTACAACATCTGTTCCACATCAGATACGTTCATCTGTCATCACTCACTGTGGTTCTTTCTCGAAGCTAGCATCCCTCCTGCTCCACTTACCAGATGCCAAAAAACAAATATTCATACAAAATAACTCCAGTCAGTCAGGGGCACATTTCACCAAAGTGATTTGCTAGCATTGCTTACGCACAGATGAAAATTGTGGCAGCATCATGTTTCCCGTTTGGGCCCCAGGCTGGTTCAAAATCAGCTCTATACCATCTCACTAACATAGAAACAAACACAAAATCTATAATATGTCAAAACTTTTGTGAATTTAGAAGTCCCTAGAATTACTGATAGTGCACTGTACAAAGGACTAACTCTGTACTCTGGCAACAACGCATTGCTAACCAGCACTGATGCTACACCAGCAACACCTGGCACATGATTTGATAACAGAAACAAGTCATTTGTGAAATCAATGTTTTGTTCTGATTTTCAAAAGCTTTACAATACTTTCAAACACTCCCAGTGAAAACGCTGCCATACGTAATGTGTATCCTTGTGTGGAAGGCTGTCATTTATTTCAATGTAATGCAAAACTTGGACCAGGACAAACCAACCATCATTTCTCCAGAGTACAACTGAGAGAGTGTCCAAAAACAGTAAAAATGACACATCGCGTGTTCCTCCACCTCACCGATACATCAAACCGCCACTACGTCATCCAGAGTAGGCTCTCGTGACCACGCCCCCTTTTGGGGGAAAACAATCCCGTGTCACTCGTAGACGGTAACAGAGTAAAGAGAAGAAGCTGAAACATGTCTCCAAACTTCTACTTTAAACTTTTTGGTAATAGTAATAACTAAGAGGTTTGGTTGAAGGTTCTTGAAACTTCAATCATTAACCAAAGTACTGCAGATGAAGTAGAGGAGGTGAAGGGAAAGTGGTAAATCACACAACCTTCAAACTGCTGTGCATCACAAAATGGCACCTGGAATTACTGATTGATGATATTTTGCAGTGTAAGAGTATCTAAGGGTGGAGTTCCTGCTATATAAAACCAGGCCAACAGTTCCAATGAATTTACACAAAACCTCCCACAATCTGTGGAAATGACGAGGATCTCGGGCGATAATACTTCCCACAGTGTATGTAAAGTCTGGCCTTGAGCAGATTACAAGCCAAAGGTGTGCAAAGGAGAATGGAATGACCCCCAACTCCCACTCCCACCTCTACGAGGCAATTGGACAACCAGCGACTCATGTGGGTAGGGGCTGGCACACCTCAGAGACAGAAGAGGAAGAAGGGGGAGCAAAGTACCTGGTTCTGGTTCTCATGAAGGCTTTATAATGGCGAGACCAGTGCCAGCAGTTGAGGTGCCCAAGGCGTACAGAGTGAAAGAGTTACAGCAGGGGAGTGTGCACCGTTGAGCCTCGGCCAGAGAGAGAAACTTGTGAAAGAAGGAGAGTTTGAATTACCTTTTTAATAAGCAAAGTTTTTCACTTTACAAAATCTTGTGAATGTCCTTCTAAAGACCAAAACTGCAGCTTTTCTGCTTCAAATGAGAGTTCTTGTATTTATGGACGTATGTGTGTACAATGTATTGTTTATATATTTATATAAATATCTTATTTCAAGGAAAAGGCTAACCACTGCCTGGGGAAGAGTCAAATTTGAAGATGTCTACGAGGACGTGTTTCCCTCTGCTCATCGCAAGAAACAAACAGTCCGACTCTGAATTTAACTCAACAAACAAGAACCATATGTCTGTCTTTCCTCTCCCGTCATCCCCTTCCACCACCCTCTTTTCCATGAGAAACATGTAAATACAAAGACCCAGAAACACATGTGGTTAGTCATAAAGCTGCAAATGTAACCCCCCCTCCACTCGTCTTTCTTCTTCTCTCTGTTCCGCCCCCAGCCTCGACCTCCTCACCCGAGAAACAAACCCGCAAGAAGGGGGAGAGAGGGAGAAAAAAACTAAGGAACAGGAAAACAACAAAAAACAAGAACAAAGAATGTTGGAGGGGATCACAGAATTGGGAAACTGACTTAATTGCCTGTGTGTGAAAAGCAAAGGAGAAGAGGGACGAGCGGGCGACAGGGAGCCAGTAGGAGAAAAAAAAGACGGAACTGCTGTGGGCTCCTGCAGACTGCGAAGCCATTTCCTCACAATGGTGGCCTCTTGTCGTGCCAGGGGGGCTATGTTGGCCCATCAGTAAGTGGCATGTGAGATGAAGAACACAAACAAGGAAAGACAGAGCTACTACAGTCCTCATTAAGAGACGGCTGAAATGTGCGGTTGTCCATTAGCTCGTTTGGAGACGGACAGATTCTCTGACATTTCAAGCCCGCACCTTTCTACCTTCTCATCCAACTCAGTCCCCTCCCATCATCAAGGCCGATTAGCCTAATGGTTTGTGCTTCAGGGGTAGTTATCTTCTTGGGTGTTGATGAAAATGGCTTGCAGCTGGGTTGTGTACAGCTCAATCTCTAACAGGTGCTGGGCTCTGTGGGTAAAGAGTAAACAATGGCGGCTAAGCCTCGAGCTTTGCCAGGCAGAGCGTCTACGATGGGAAACAGTCAGGCTTGAGGGCTCACACACCCACAACCCAGGTGGTTTTCTGAGGTTCATTTAGGCATGTGTAAACTCTTGGTGTGGTTTAACTTAAAAAATAAATAAATGAAAGGAAGGTTTGGATCATTTTAGCCACTAAATGATCTGGATTCCATCTTAGATGCAAAGCAAAAGACTAGAAGATGGTAGCGTTATGGAATCATTAAGTCAAGCCAATTTTATTTTTATAGCCCAAAATCACAAATTTGCCTCAGGGGGCTTTACGATCTGTACATGAAACGACACCCTCTGTCCTTTACAGTGCGACCCTCTCATCGGATAAGGAAAAACTCCCCCCCCAAAAAACCTTTAAACAGGGAAAAAAGAAAATGAAAGCAGCAGTAGGCAGATAAGAGCAAATATGATGAAACAAATATTTTTTTTTGTCACTATATCCTGACAGTAGTGCATGAAACAGGTAATCTGAAAAAAATCATGTGCCTCTGTGTCCTTCGGCGCTCCTAATGACATTTGAAAGAGTTTAACAGACCGGAGGAAAACAACCAATCAGAGCTGATCACATATGAATCAATATTCTGTTACTGTAATGCCTATTTCTCTCCTCAGATGTTCTCAGAATCATCTTGTAGTGTACTGTTTAGCTGTGAAATGAGAAAGTTTGTGACCCGGCAGCCATGTTGAGATCAGTTGAGGAAATACCAAGCACCGCCCACCAGCTGGAGCACACTTTCTCATTTTACAGCTAAACAGTACACTACAAGATGATTCTGAAAACATCTGAGGAGAGAAATAGACATTACAGTAACAGAATATTGATTCATATGTGATCAGTTTGATCGGAGTTTGCGAGTGATTGACAGCTGCCTCCGTTGAATGGACAGCCAATAGGAACACTCTCTCTCTCTCTGAAATGACCTGTGATTGGTCAAAGTCTCCCGTCACGGGCTAGATGTTCTAAAGCCTGAAAACAAAGCCATGAGGAGGAGCCATGAGGAGGAGCTTGAATTACAATATGCTGAAAGGGTATTATGGAATTTTTGCCCAATGATGCCCAAAATATACTGCCGACTGAAGCTTTAACTTAAAAAATAAATGATCTGGTTTCCATCTTAAATGCAAAGCAAAAGACATGAGATAGAAGATGGAAGCATTATGGAATCATCAAATAAGATATATTATGACATACTGTATGCAAAGTGGTCTGACCGAGTTGATGAAAATCCTCTGTACCCCCTTTGCCTTTCCTCCTCATACTGACTCCGCAAGAGTCACATGACCACGTCACATGACCGAGGCTAGTTTTTATCCCTGTGGTGCCTGGGAGGCCTCCAAACCCAGAGTGGCCTCACCACATTTCCCACAGCCGTCTGGGGAATGGACTGCGGACCTGAAGGTATGTGTGAGGCACAACACTGAAGCACTACGGCTGTCTTAGGATAAAAGTGCCGAGAAATTCCCCAGTTTCTAAAAAAGAGCTCAGTTCAATATTGTCTGTGGCAGCCACACCCAAGCAAGACACCATGTATGGATGACAATGTCTGGACGCTGCTGCAGGTTCTCTGTGGTTCCTGTTGTCGTTTTGGAACACAAACTGCTTATTTATGTGCCTTGAGCTGTAATTGGCGTAATGTAATTTGTGTACATTAAAATGCTGCTTTATCGATGCTAAATTTGTACCGTGCAACTTATCGATACATGCCGGCCACACAAATAGGGTCATTTGCAGCACCAGGACATGTTGGTGTACATGTGCAAAGCAATAACAGAACTGCAACAATTTCATCTTTCACTTTTGCAATTAGGTAAACTTAAGTGATAATATGACAATAATACACCTAAATCCTAGATTGGATAGCCAGATCCATGTACACTCAACAACAGAAAGAACAACCACAGCAGCAAAACTCTAACAAATCCTGTTCTAGCAACGACAATAGGACCTCCACTTTCATGGCTTCTTCTTGACGCCTGAATGAGAATTGTGTTCTACCATAATCCCAGTTCTCTTTTTAAGTTAGCTTTTGTACTACCAACAGCAAAGTCATATATTTAAAAGGAACTGCTTGGCCACTTGTAACCAAAAAGGCAACCAAAATCGCAGAAGCAGCCTTTATCTGTAGTGAATTTTAGTTTTCCCACTTCTCTATGCCACCAACTCATGACTGGACTTCCTGGGCTTCAGTGTGGTGCTGGTTTATTGGTCTCATCTGTCCCAGATATAACTTTATGACAGGAGTATGTTTAGCTTCAAAGCCTTTTCTGACCCCAAACTCCAAACCGGTTCTCTGTTTGCATACCAAGCTGCCCGCAATGTAATGTGGGCCAATGTGTTAACAAGACTCAAGGTTGCCATATCTTGACACATTAACGTACTTTGTGTGTGTACAACGGCCCGGAGGGAGTTTGGTTGGAGCATTCATGTGAAAAACCACAACGCTTTAATCATTGTATTTTTAGAAATGCCGCTCCCAATATTCAGGATCGCACAAGAAAAGACAAGAGTCTGATGGATTCAAAATACACCACACAGCCTCCAAACTGAGGCCACAGGCGAAGCCTTTCGAGAGACTGCATTCCGTTGGGTCACTGAGGAATGTGGACAAAGTCGCTTGCCACGACAAACTCGTGTTATCGGATCATTTGGCCGTTCTGAAGTTCTAAACAATGGTGGTCTGAGCAGTGGTCGGCATAGACCAACTTTGGGCTGCCTGGCATGATTCTATCTCTATTCCTCCTCTTGAGATCTGAGAAAGATACCGTCCTGCGGTGTTTACTGACGAAAGAACACTGCTAAATGGAGCTGTGGTTCACCGATCTGTAAATATGGCCCTTGCCAGCCAAATTGTTCCCCTTGTTGACAGTGGTTTGGGCCCAAATCTCTATCTTGCCCAAAGAACACAGGCTTCCCTTGGGGGTGGTTTGAGACCCGACAGGGGGTAGTTAGACAAAATAGATAATGCCTATCCACTACTGACACTGAGTTGGCAGAGGTAAAGAGGAAGGGAGAAAGATGGATGGATGCTCCAAAAATAAATGAACAAAAGTTGTCCAAAAAGAGTCCTCTTAAATCAGAGCCAGAAAGCTACTATAGGCTTCTTCTCCTTTGAGTTTGTCTATTTTTTGATTACTGTAGACATAGAACTACTATCAATGAGATATACAAAGAAATGTGCTCATGATTTAAGAGGGAAAGTTCATTCTTGACCTTGACCCCAGAAGTTCCATACTTAGACCACGTGATGACAACTGAGACACATCCATCTGCTGATGAAGAATGTCAGATGTGTTCAAAGCTCGCAAAAAAGCTGTGTAGTAGTAGGCTCATTTTGTGTGTGTGTGTGTGTGTGTGTGTGTGTGTGTGTGTGTGTGTGTGTGTGTGTGTCTCAAATTGCTTAGAATTTGTTGTTTTCTGGTTGTCTTGGAGCAGCATTTCCTTTTCTTCGATCAGAAGGTGAGTATTATCTGAATAACATATTTGGTTCTCACCACAGACCAATGGTTTAGAGCAGGTAGAGCAGGTTGGACAGATCTGGCATCTCCACCTTGCTGACAGATTTCTATAAGCCCTATATATTTTCCTGAAAGTGTATTTATTTCAGTTGCATAATTGATAATCATTTGGCTATCAATTTACAATACTTGCATCCTGAAAAATAAGCAATTTCCCATCATAAGTGGTTAGAGAATTCCCATTTCAATATCTCTATTTTTAATTCATATCTTGTGCACATAATCTTACAATGAGATTTTTTCAGGTAAAGTCAGTAAGTTGAGTACTTGCTCAAAAGGCTTGCATTCTAGTCAAGGTTATGTTGAATCTAGATATTCCCTCCAGATAACAGATACCCCCACAACACCCTGACACCCACATACACATCACCCTCACAACAGAATGACAGAGAAACAAGATAGTTCAGGGAAGCTGGAGAGATAAGCAAAGATGACAACATGAGAGAAGGGGAGAGTGGGTGAGAAAGACAGACAGCCAGACTTGAGGAGAGAGAGAGAGAGAGAGAGAGAGAGAGAGAGAGAGAGAGAGAGAGAGAGAGAGATCTCCAGCAGTGCCAGTCGAAAAGAGGATCAAGGTGATTTTGGATGAGTTTCAGAGGTAAGCTGCAGTTAAAGCCCCTAGCTTGGACTGTTCACACGCAAATGCCAAGCCCCACTGCACACACCACGGAACACGAGACAACACTCAGGTGTTCGGTGACAGGAGAGAGGACAGCATCCACTGTTTGGAGTTCGTTTCAAGAATGCAAATGCTGTATCATATGCAGTATCCTTCCATCCTGTGGGGGAAATATTCTCATATTGCACTTTTTTTTGTCTCCTATCTAGTTGATACTGAAACTACAAACTAACTCATGTGCGTGTTAATAAATGATTTCCATTGCCTAAATGTTCCTGTGAGTTGCCTGTGGTGACAAAATGTTCCTGAATAAAGAATATAATGGTTAGATGTATCAAGAGACATGGTTGGTATTGTTTGGACTGGGTTTGTTTCATAGACTGTATGAACGTAGTCACCGTGATGCCATCCATTGGTTTATGGACTGCCGTTTTGTAGCCTCGAGTTTAGCACTTTGGCTGTTGCCATCTTGTTTTTTTGCAACCAGAAGTGACACGGGCGGGTGGAGCTTAGTACAACACAATTCTGAATAAGACAGTTGTAGGCGACCAAAATGTTACAATTAACTTTCATTAACTGAAAACACACTGTGAAAGGGTTAAAGTCCTAAGACAAAAACATGGACAACTCCCAGACCGGACAACAGCGTGGTACCAGTCCACTCAGCCTCTCTGTCCCAGTATAACCAGTCCACTAGGCCTCTCTGTTCCAGTATAACCAGTCCACTAGGCCCAGACCCAGACCCAGCCCAGACCCAGACCCAGACCCAGACCCAGACCCAGACCAGACCAGACCAGACCCATTGTCAGCTGCAGCTGCTGATTCTCTCCTTTCTTCTGTTCCATTCTCACTCAGTTTATCAGGACTTCTTCAAGTGACTTTGGTTTTCACTCTGTAACGGATGTGTCTTGAAATGTAGCGAAGTAGGCCTACAATATTTGTGATCAATAATACAATTACAGATTTAACATAAATAAAGTACACACATTATAAAATATAAACATAAAAAAACTCAAAATGAATTTGTTCCAGTAACGGGAGTAAATGTAGTTCGTCACCTCCAGCCCTTCATTTGCCTCCAGCCTGGTCTATGCTCATGCTATGTATAGAGTGCTACAGGAATGAGTCCTAAAACACAGAACTGAGTGAGCATTTTAGCACTTCCAGTTCCCTCGTCTGGAAGTCAATGGGTTTTTCAAATAGGTTTTTAGTTAGATGTCTGAAATAAGGTCCGTGGTTAACTGTGCTTTTGTTCTACGATATAAATTACGTTAGTAAATATTCCACTCGTGAATTTTGAAGCCGTTACGTGTCTTAAAAAAGGCGGTTGCTAACAAGTGTCTAAATGAGACTACTAAACGCCATCACACCGACTCGTCCTCCTTTACAGCCTCGTTGTGTATACTCACGCTCATGTGACCGCTGGTTTATAGCCTAACGTTAGCTTTCTACTTCTGGTGATTGCATTCACACTTCAAAACTCATAAAGTGGTGTTCATTTGTGGAGATTATCTTGCTGAACAAAACGTGTCAGTATCATAAATGTGTGTTTGCCACAGAGCTTTTTTTCTGCAATAATCCAAAAGCCAATGGAACAATCCTGTTGGCTTTTTGTTGAGGGAATCAGGGCGATGCTGACTTCCTGGTTGGCCTACAAACATACGTCATCCCTGGAGCACTTTATTACTGATTGCATTTAGGATGCAGTGTAACCTCAACGGGCCTTTGTCCAATATTTGGATCAAAAGAAGTTCGGCTCTATGTTTCCTTAGAAGATTCATGCAAAGTGTTGCAAAATCAATACATGCTAGTAGCTTTAGTTGTGAGAACGACATCCAACCTGATGTATTGTTCTCTGATGTCCTTGTGGCTTCAGATGAGTTAACAGGCATTGATTGGAATGGTGTGGTCTTTTTAACCTAAACGTTTAACGTGGCGATAGCCTCGTAATCACTGCCAGCCTCCAATCAGGCCATTTGACCCATCTCCTGTCTGTAAGTCGCCCTTCAGTCATTACAGGAAATGAAAGTGAACAATCCAACTAGCTTCTCTTGCTCTCACTTTCTTTCTCTCTGTTCAACCCCTCTATCTGGCACTGGGTTCCAATGTTTATGCATTTACTGAGATTGCTGGCGGGATTGTCAGAGAAAAAGGAGGGTTTATTTTTTTTTCTCTTTCTTTTTTTTCTGTGCAATCTCTTGCCTTCAGAAACCATTAATGCCCATTCAACATCAACATCAAGGCACAGCTTTGATGTCTATTCTGGCAACAGACCTCTTTCTTTCTCTGCTGCCTGCTGCTCTCTCTCTGTCTCTCTCCTTCTCTCTATCCCCCTTTATCCCTTCCTCTTCCCTTCGCTCACTCTTTACGGTTACTGTACAATCAAATAATTAAACGGATTGTCGACAAAATGATTTTACCTGGCAATTAAATATGCAAAGCGAGTCGGCGAGCGGTGTATGAGAAGGCGATTAAAAAGGGGCCCGCTGCAAATCTACAAAGGCTTCAGCAGCACAATAGGCAGCAGCCCCTGCCTGCCTCGCACACCAGCTTAGCCTGGGGAGTGACTGGTGCCTCTTTATACCAGTCTCACACATCTATGTTTACAATAGCCTCAACCATGCTATGCCAATTACCACAATGCAAAGAGAAATGAATGCCACTGTTCGGAGCAAAGACGGGGATGAAGGTAGCGCCGTATGGGACGTATGGGGGACGAAAAGTGTATGCTGCCAATGAAATCAAAGTTACACCACATAAATGTTCGCCATTGATGAAAAGACACTGTGAAAGTATCGTGTAGGTATTGAATTGAAGTTTGAGGAGTTGAAAGTCATGTTTCCGTGAAAGCAGGAACTTCAGAACCTGTGTATAACCTGCATTGCACTTCAACAAAGCACCTATTAGGACTGGAATGCCACAGAAAGGCTGAGAGAAGATAGCGGGGGGTGAGGGGGAGTCTGAGCTCCTGATGTGCAAGAGAGGGAATGCGACAGTCAATGTCCATCTATCAACGCTTCGGTGGGGAAAAATGCAAGCAATTTTCCTGGATAGGTTTCCCTTCAAAGCCGGAGCCCCAAGAGGCTGTAAAAATAGAGTTGGGGAGAGGCGGAGAGGGGTGGGGGGTTACACCTGCCCCGTTCCACACAGTTCAACAGAAACTAGCTGGTTCAGCCTGATTAAACCCTCCTCATTGTCAAGCTAAAAGCATGGAGGAATTGATTTGAAGGTTTTGGGGAGTATGTAATGCATTGATCATGTGTTGAAGTTTCACCGCGCCGTGCCTTTGATGAAAAGAGTCGGAGAAATTAATCCGCTATTTGTGGTGTTAAAAATACAAACTGTTCAGGGATGGCTGCAGTAAAATTATTTTTTACGGGGAAAAGGGAGTGCTTTAAGAAAGAGAAAAACCTACAGTATCTCCTAGATGTGACAAGCATTGGTGGCTTGTCTGTTTTTCTTCCTCTTTTTTGCCATATTGCCAGGAACAGCTACCAGGGGAGAAAGAAATGAGAAAATCATTTTGTGGGAAGTGAAAGCTTGTCAGTAATGACTGTTGTTATCTTTGTTACGTGGCTACCTCTGCTTTATGCCAATTGCAAGTCTCTTTTTATGTCAACAATTTGAATTGAGCTGTAAAAGTGAGTGAGTCTGCACGCAGCAGACAGCGTGCGCTCCCCCACCAATGAATTATTTCCCCCCACTGCTGAAATAAAGCCAGATAATTGAGGCAAACATGGCTCGGCCCTCTGATAGGGGATGCAGGGTGCTTCATTAATGTTTGTGTTGACTGTCAGAGAGTAGCGCTGGTCCTCATTGCTCTTTAATAGGACCAATTAGCCCGTGCCCCCATTTCCATGCTTAATGTCTCCCATTTAAGTGCTGAACACAGTACTGAATACTGAACGGGCACGTTTAACCACTGAGGGGCTGTAACGCATCACAAGGTTACAGGCTTTTAGTGATTTCTGTTTACGCAGTGAATTAACGGCTTATATTCAAGAATTTAAAGCAGCAGTAGGTAGAAATGGAGCAAATATGATTAAAAAAAGTTATTTTTGTAAAGCGGTCACTATATCATGACAGTAGTGCATGAGACAGATAATCTGAAAAACATCATGTGCCTCTGTGTCCTCCGGTGCTCCTAACGGCATCTGCAAGATTTCACAGACCGGAGGAAATCAACCAATCAGAGCCGAGCTGGAGCCTCGCCGTCTCTGAGCAGCTGTCAATCACTCAGCGTTGATCAAATATTAATCAATATTCTGTCACTGTAATGTCTATTTCTCTCCTCAGATGTTCTCAGAAACATCTTGTAGTGTACTGTTTAGCTGTAAAATGAGAAAGTCTGTGACCCAGCAATCATGTTGAGATCAGTTAAGGAAATACCAAGCACCGCCCACCAGCTGGAGCAAACGTTCTCATTTTACAGCTAAACAGTACACTACAAGATGATTCTGACAACATCTGAGGAGAGAAATAGACATTACAGTAACAGAATATTGATTCATATGTGATCAGTTTGATCGGAGTTTGCGAGTGATTGACAGCTTCCTCCGTTGCATGAACAGCCAATAGGAACGCTCTCCCTCTGAAATGACCTGTGATTGGCCAGTCTCCCGTCACGGGCTAGATGTTCTAAAGTCTTAAAACAGAGCCATGAGGAGGAGCAGAAGTCTAGTTTTCTCTCAGAACACTTGAATTACAATATGCTGAAAAGTTATTATGGAATTTTTGCCCAATGATGCCAAAAACATTCTGACTACTGAGGCTTTAATCATTTGGTTCCGATGAAGTCACCTCTCCACCTTCAATCTGCAATGTGATGTGATCACAGCTCTGCGCTGCTGTACCTCTCTAATGGTGATGACTATGACATTTTATGTTCTTCATTTCTATGAAAGACATGAAGGTTATACAGAAGGCAAGTAACTGTCAAGAATAATTAGTGCAAGTATTTAACAACAGGTTGCATGGACCTGTCCTACTTTGCAAATTCTTTTATTTTCATCACCAGTGCAGTGCACGTTGAAAACACGCCTGTTCAGAACGGGCTGAGTGCTCGGCCGGTGGTGTTGCCGCTTGCAGCTTTCCCGAGAACCGCTCATTCAAACAACCTTACACTTGACACTGTGCTCCCTTGGGTCCTCAGCAATACACCTGCCATGATATACTGTAGTTGTGTCACACACCCAAGTCACCGCTACTGGTGGGCAGAAGCTCCAGGGAACATTACCAGGGACAGCCTTTACTGATAGGCAAGGTAGGCAACTGCCTGAAGCCCCCAACCAACACATCTATAGATTTCTTATGATCAGGGCTGTCAAAGTTAATGTGATAATAATGAGTTAAAGCAAATTCCTTTTAACGCCACTAATTTCTTTAACGCATTAACAACAACTTTGGGTCTTTTGGGAGTTGTAGCGGACCCAGTTTTAAAGCTAGAGTGAAGATACTGGCCTCATATGAAATTAGAAAACCCAGAGAATCCAACCATGTCATACTAGCTTGTTGCGAAGGAGGTTAAATAATGCTCCAAACTTGCGCTAAATTTTAGTGAGGTAAAACTTGCATGGTCATTTTCAAAGGGGTCCCTTGACCTCTGACCTCCAGATCAGTGAATGTAAATGGGTTCTATGGGTACCCACGAGTCTCCCCTTTACAGACATGCCCACTTTATGATAATCACATGCAGTTTAGTCAAGTCAGCACACTGACACACTGACAGCTGTTGTTGCCATGTTATGATTGGAGCATATTGTTTTATGTTAATTGTTAATTGATTTCTAATAATAAATATATACATACATTTGCATAAATCAGCATATTTAATTAAATACTTGACAAATCTCCCTTTTGAACACATACAAAATTTGAGATTAATTTGCGATTCATCACAATTCATGGACAATCATGCAATTAATAGTGATTAAATATTGTAATCAATTGACAGCCCCTAATTCTGATGTTTAGATATTCTATTCTAACTCATTGTTCCCTGAAATAACTTACAACCCAAAGCACTGGAGCACAGCCAATCATTTCACTATGGAATGGTGAGGAGTGTTTCCACTATCCAATATTCCTCATCATCTATTTAGTGTTACATTGCTAATTGAAAAGTTGATACTGATGTTTTTAGCGGGTCTTAACTATGACATTTGTTCACAGTATTCCAGGAGAGGGTATGACATGCAACAAAGGTCTCTGCCCAGAACCATACCCTAATACTCACACAGGTGCTGAATCCAGGATCTTTGCTTGTCCAGATTTGCACGACTACAAGGACTCCTGTATCTAACATGTTTATGCTTTACCAGGTGTCCCAGACCAACTTCAGCTTTATAAGTTCCTCAAAATCCACTCTTGTCACCTCCAAAAAACTGTCAAAAGTACTATCTCACTAATGCTGCACAGTATGACCTGGCTGGAATACGAAGAGATATCATGATGACGTTGAAGTGCAGTGAAAAACGAGTAACATGTTATTCAGGACAATATGAAAGAAGCAAATCCAGGCACAGCAGCTTTCATTTGAAAAATATAAAACTTTAATAAAGGCTACATCTCTCAATAATTACAATAATTATAGGTCCATGTAAATCTTTAAATGAAACTCTTTATATAATGTATAATTTACAGTTTAGATGAAGAATGAAACAAAACAAAACAAAAAAGCCAGGTGTAAAAACAAACAAAAAAAATGATTACAGGATATTATTAAAAGCATAAAAATATCTTTTCAACATAAAACCCTTCTGAAAACCAAGGGATATATATTAAAACCCTGAAACAGGGTAGCACATGGTATGGCATCCATGTAGGCACAGGTGCTGTACTCAAAACACCAGCGATACTGTGTGTGTATTGTTTATGCGTGTGTGTGTGTGTGTGTATACTCTATGTGTGCATCACATGTGTCAGTATCCATACTTCAGAATGCATAATTACAATGTATACAGGAGCTCTGCTATATACGATGTTACTGTAACGACATTCAAAAGGATATCGGAGCCATACAATGTTCACTTTCTGTTCTGTTTTGACACGCTAGCTGACTTCCTCCAGAAGCCGTTCTCAGTGACCCAAACTTGTTCTTGTTAGCACAAGTTATTTTGGTGTGCGGGCTGTAAACACTGCCATTATTAGATGGTACAGCTTGTGCTCCAGGTCTCCTCTCTGTGTGAATCTGCAACCTCCCCCCCTCCCCCCTCGTGCAATGCCTGATTTACAAACAAAGGCACAACAAAAAAGATTGAGCTCTGTCGCCGGACTGAGAGAAAAAGAGAGGGAGGAGGGGAGAACGCGGAGAGAGAGGAAATATTTGTGTGACAAACTTAACGTTACAAACTCTCAGCAGCATATAAGACTGGGATTGACTGTTCTAGAGGAGGGAGTGCGCCTCGGACAAGACCACTGCTAAGGTTGTTAGTTTGGGGCTACAAGGCTATGGGAGGTGCTAGGCTAGTGTCACATCCTTTGAGTAAAGTCAAAACCAAACAGAAACACTAAACAATATCACCACAGTATTCTATTCTCCCAACATTCAAAGCAGCTTGCCCATTGGCTGGAAATAGGGGGGGTGGACACAGGTTTAAGAAGACTTAGGAAGGGGGAAAAGTGTGGGTTGTTTTTCTTTCAATAAATACTTAATAAAAACGTTCAACTCATGACAAAAAGCATCTATATATAGAATACATGTATATATACATATACGCATGTATGCATATACACATGTACAGACGTTTTTGTAACGATGTTAGAGTGAAACGTTAAGAGCAGGTTGGTGACGCTGTGTCTTCAGCGCCTGCTAGTCCGCCGCACTCGCAACGCACCATCAGTCTCTCATCACATCACAACGAAACAGTCATCTACATCTTCAGTGGTTATATATTCAAGAAGAGGCGGGGTCTCCCCCCACTGGCCTCCATCATCATCATCATCATCCTTGTATTGGTCTTTTAAAGTCTCTCGTGTCATTCCCTTGTGTTTCTAAGGCTGATTGGTTGATAAAGTCAGTGAGGGGCGCCACCTCCTCTGGGTTCGGCATACTTCATTGGCTCGTCTTCCTTCAATCACTCCTCTTGTGCTGGATATATTAACTCTGTTTAGCTTAATATTAAGAAATAGAAAAAAGGAGTCCAGAGTATTTTTTGTTAACTACAAAGAGTCTCTTGCTCAAGTTTTATAGGGACAGTTTAGCTTTTGGTTGGGCGGGGAAGGGCGTCGTTTGGTTGGCAACAAAAGTGGCTTTTAGTCCATCCTCTCCACCTTGCCCAGGACCTTGCCCTCATACATGGGCAACACGCTAGCATCCTCCCACACCTCCTCGAACACGGCACCGCACTCAAACTCATCGCTGGCTTTCTTGAAGTAGTACCTGAGGAGGAACAACAAAAGAGAGAGGACCGTGATTAGAAAATGTTGAGCGTAGGTGTATGTGAAAAATAAATAAATAAATACAAAATTTGAACTCAAACGAAAACTGACAGAGTGGCAGCGGGAGCGCATCTGATACATTTCATCGTGTTTTAAAACCGCTTTGAGGCACCTACACGACTACTTCCATATACATGCTCGCGCGCAACTCCCTTTAGTCCAAATCAAACACACACACTCTGAGAGCCAGAAATGGATCCTGCTCAAAACAACTTAGTCATAGCCTTCAATGCCATCCCTGCACACTTCAAAGGCAGAGCCTGACTCCACATCACACCGCTGCACAAACAGAGCTGAACCCTCCGTTTAAACACTCCCTGTGATAATTCCAGCTGCTGGAAACGGCTCGTTTGTGTGCGTGTTCATCCGTGTGCGCTCCACTGCTGGCCATTCTACAGATGCCTATCTGTCCTGCAAAGTCTTATTAAAGTTGAAGGGTTAATTAGAGGCTGTCTTAACCCCCCCTCCTCTCTCTCTTCAGCAGTGGCCCCCTCCCTCTCTGTGCCTCCATGGCTTCTAATTGGGCTGGCTGTCAAATGAAGGGCCTTTCTGTCACACAGGTTGGCATTTCAGGTGCCTGAGAGTCTGCAAGAGCACACTCCGCTGCTTGCACATAAACATGCCCTATGTTTTTCTCTCCACACACTTGCCATCACACACAATCACACACACACACACACACACACATACACACTTCGGGCAGCTTTCCGATCACCAGTGGAGAACAGAGGGAAAAAAGAGGGAGCGGGAAGGGAAGAAAGTGGGGGGAAGCGGAGCGCAGGCCTTCCCTGGCTCGGTGAGTGGGTGTGATAGGTTGGATGAGGGCCGCGCCTGAAGGGCTTTACCCTGGGAGGGAGGGGGGGAGGGGGCGACCGCTCAGACAGTCTCCTGGAGGTCACAGGTCACCTAGCTAGCCCACTCTTCTTCTTCTCTCAAGCAGAGATAACTCCCAGGGTTAGCTTGGTCCCAGTGACTGTGAAGTCTCCCGGAGCTCCTAATGATTTCTCCTCTCTACTTTCAACCCAGCAAAAGATCAGCAGGAGGGGATTTAATGATAAGCTTTGTAATGGAAAAATGCCTCATTTTGCCCATGTGTGCCTGCGTTCAGAACACACAAAAAAGAAGAAAAAAGGGTAGAATAAAAAAGCTTTTTTATGAGCAATCTCTCAGCTTAGAGTCATTCAAACAACACATGTAAGGAGGGGCGTACAAAAACGTACACACAGTTTTATTTGCCATGTCGATTGTAATTACACACAAACGGAGGAGGAGAAGGAGGTTGCGTTGCCACAGCTGCAAGACTTTCTGCTCAAGTGTGCAGCAATGTGACAAAGCTTTGTTTAATCATATGGCATTTCAGGAGTTTTCCTCTTATCGAAACCTTTCATCTTCATTAGTAGAAAACCAATAAGTGCATTACCCTTCTCAATTTAATTGGCTGGATTTTTTCTTTTTTGAATAAAATGCTACATTTTCACTCACAAATACTTGAAAGTCATCACTTTGTTTCAGAGAGTGAGACAGAGAGAGACAGAAGGAGTCTTTCTATTGGAACATGTTTTATGTGGCAGGATTTTTCTCTCTTCGCAACATCTGGCACCAATATCGTCTGGCAGAGCCGCGGCATACTGTTCTCCACTGTACCGCTGCCATGTCCAAATTAACCAACTCCACACATTCTGCTGCCATTGAAGCCAGACGCTTCATCCCCACCTCCCCCCCTTTTCTCATTCGCTCGCCGAAGAGTTATGGGATAGCAGCGGTGCGATGACTTGTTTGCAGGCCTTGCCTAACTAGCAGATGTGGCCTAATGTTGATGTCATGGGCATGCAGGCTTTGTGTATTTTCAGTGGCATACAACCTACGCAGTGCTGGGACAGTTATTTGATGAAGCGAGCCTTGACTTCCTGATTTAAATGTCCTCAAACTGCCATTCTATTTTAAATAAGTCCTTACATTGTTTAGGAATTCCCCGTCATCATGTGACATTGACAGGATGTATTTTTGCTGCGTTAACTGCTATCAGTCATTAACAGAAGAAGGTGCTTGCGGCATGTGATTTGAATGCCTGATGCAATAGTGTGGAGGAGGAATGTGAAGGCCTCGCAATGGTCTTTGTGCACAAAATAAAATGGCCCAGTCTTCAAAGCCATATTTATTAAGGCTGCCTTACCATGGAAATCAGTACCAGATGTGGGAAAAAATTTGCTCCAGAACCCCTCCCCCGCCCCCCCCTCTCTGTAAGCTCTGAATACAGTGGATCAGCCCAGTTTCTTTTCAAATATCGGGCTCCAGTGTTTCACACTCCCACTCAGCAAACAAGCATATACAAGTACAATAACAAATGCACACACATACATGGATAACTAACCCTGCTACAGCACCGACCCCGTCCAAACAGGTGTGAATAAACATCTGTGTGCTGTTGTCAGTTGGTTCATAATTACCGGTAGTTGCCTTTCTTGCTGAGCTGTTCCTTGAAGTGTCCCAGGGTGAGGCAGTGGGTCTTCATCATGCTGCGATACGGAATCTCCTCACCACAGAAGAAGTAGGTGACCACCAGCTCCTTAGACCTGAAGATGCAAAATGAAAACTGATTTTAAAAGAGCTGCACTTATGGGGGAAAGAGTCAGGCTGTTGAATAGCGTTATCACAATTTCTATCCTACATCCGATATTGATCGAAATCAGCCTTCCAATTTCGACCATCATAATCACAGCAGTATGGATGATTATTTTTTTTCTCTCCGCCCCCGCCTACAGACAGGTTCGAGGAAAACTACAGCTTAACTCAAGAAATGTAACAGCCATCTCACTTATGGTCAAAACTATAAACCAGCACAAAAATCACAATTACCACCATAAGCCACCATGTTCTGAACAGACACCTTACATTACAAACACTAACAAAAGTTACCCCCTCCCTGTTTTTCTCCTCTCTATTGATGATGTATCATTTCCTTGTTTTGGACCAATATGCTTGCACATTGATGGATAAACCAGCCTCCCACTCTATTGATTAGTGTAACACAATATAGGTGTGCAAGCTACTGCTGAATGCTGACAATGACCCAGATGAAGACCTATGTCGGTCGCAACGCGTTGGTCATTTTAAACAATTATTGCCAACGCCAAGTAAAATAATTGGACTATTTTTGAAGGAGCCTTGCATTTTATACTTTTTTCATCATAGTCCACCCATACAATGAGCCCTTCCCAAGAATGAATACTAATAAAAGTAACATTTGCATTTTGTAACATAAAACAGAAAACTTAAAGTGGCAGTAGGCAGAATATTCCATAATAACCTTTCAGCTTATTGTAATTCAAGTGTTCTGAGAGATAACTAGACTTCTGCTCCTCCTCATGGCTCTGTTTTCAGGCTTTAGAACATCTAGCCCGTGACGGGAGACTTTGACCAATCACAGGTCATTTCATTGAGAGAGCGTTCCTATTGGCTGTGCTCCGGTCATGTGACCAGAACTTGGCCTTCCTTCAACAGATTTTACAATGGCGGCCGCGTCACAAACTTTCTAATTTTCCAGCTAAACCGTGCACTACCAGATGATTCTGAAAACGTGAGGAGAGAAATAGGCATTAACGTAACAGAATATTGATTCATATTTGATCAGCGCTGCGTAGTTTGACCGTTTGGTCGGAATTTGCGAGTGATTGACAGCCGGCTCTCATAGACGGCAGCTGGACAGCAGACCTAAGATCAGCTCTAACTGCTTGCTTTCCTCCGGTCAGTGAAATCTTGTAGATGCCGTTAGGAACCCCGGAGGACACCGGAGGACACCGGAGGAACATGATTTTTTAATCATATTTGCTCCAATCTCGCCTACTTCAGCTTAAAGCAGCAGTCCTGCACTCGGGAGAACGCAAGCATGATGGGAAATTTAGGTCGTCCCTGTCGCTATAATATTCAGGGCACTTCCTGCATATGCCCAAGTAGGGTGAAAAGAGGAGATGTCATGCGTCATCAGCATGTCATATCTTTGGTATACAATACATGCGCAGTAACATCTGGTCTGCACTCGCCAAAATTGAGCCAATCGCAACGCACAACCGCAGCTCCAGTTACACTGCGCATGTGTTATACCCCATACCTCAAGACCCGTGTCCCAGCCTCTTTAAATCAGAGAGGCGAGAGGAGAGAAACAAGTGCGACAGTAAATGACAACAAAACTGCATTTTTGTAGATTACAGCACATTTGTAATGCACTGCAGAAGGATTTCTGTTTAGTTTCTGTAATGATTATGTACTGAGGTGGTCACACAGATACTGAGATTGAAAATATGCAGCTTTTTACTGTTGTAGTCTAATTTTTGAAACACTTTCTAAAAATGGAGTTTAGTTCTCTTTTTAAAGAGGAATTTGAAAGTGTAAATGACAGTTTCAGGGAATAAAACCAATGATCTGTTGATCTTTACAAATCAAGACTTCATAGTCTAACAATGGCGTGTTTAAATCGAACATCGAATCGTGACTTTATAATCGAAAGTCAAATCGAATCGTGACACCCCTACTGTATGTAATGTAGACAAAGAATCTTTGGTGTATAATTAATTAAGGGGGCCAACAGACAGCTGGCTCACCCAAGGGTCAACCAATTAAAACTAAAAGAGGCCTCGCAGTCAGGTGGCTGTAGCTTAACATCAAACAGCCAACCCATTCAATAACAAATGCATGAAGGGGGCTGATAAATTTGAGTTACCAGGGGCTACTTAACACATCTTTGTTGGGTTCCAGTGGTGAGTGTGTGTGTTGGGAGACGGGTGGGTAGTTAGGATTCTGTATTAAAGCATGTTTAATCTTAAATGATTAAAAAGTGAGAGAAGAGGAGTTCAAAGACATAGCTATGCTGACTCACAAAATCTCTCTTTGAAGGGAAGAGAGAGAAAATCTGAGGAAGAGGTTGAAAACACAAACTTGGAGAGAGAGGGAACGCTAAAAAAAAAGTGTATGAGAAATGAAATCTGGGAAACTAGAAAGCAATTGAGAAAGAAATTAAGAAAAGTTGAGCTATAGCAACAAAGACAGGATTGTGTCATAGATTCAAAAGGAGCGCAGTAAAAGAGGAGAGCCGTACTCGTCTGCTTGGAGTCCAGGGCTGGCTAGCGGGCTGCCTCCAGCGGGGAAGGCAGCTGCTGGATGGCTCCTGTCTCTCTGAAGGCTGCTTGCTGCTGTTGAATGCCTGTTAGAATCACAGAGATCAATGACTAATCAATAATCACATCGATATGAAGGGAAACCACTGGACGCCATTTACAGTGTATATATACTGTATACGGAAGATGGGGAATTTGTATGATTGGCAGTTTTGGTATTATGTGTAAAACGTAGGGCTGTCAATCGATTAAAATATTTAATCATGATTAATCGCAAATTAATCACTTTTTTTTATCTGTTCAAAACCGGACCTTAAAGGGAGATTATTCAAGTATTTAATACTTTTATCAAAATGGGAGTGGACAAATATGCTGCTTTATGTAAATGTATGTATATATTTATTATTGGAAATCAATTAATAACACAAAACAATGACAGACATTGTCCAGAAACCCTCACAGGTGCTGCATTTAGCATAGAAATATGCTCCAATCATAACATGTCAAACTGCAGCCCAACAGGCAACAACAGCTGTCAGTGTGCTGACTTGACTATGACTTGCCCCAAACTGCATGTGATTATCATAAAGTGGGCATGTCTGTAAAGGGGAGACTCGTGGGTACCCATAGAACCCATTTACATTCACTGATCTGGAGGTCAGAGGTCAATAGGCCCCTTTGAAAATGGCCATGACAGTTTTTCCTTGCCAAAATTTAGCGCAAGTTTAGAGTGTTATTTAGTCTCCTTCCCAACAAGCTAGTATGACATGGTTGATGTCAAAATTGATATTGATCTGAGATTGATTGCGTTAATTTGTGAAAAGAAATTAGTGCCGTTTTAATAATCTGTTGTTATCGTGGTAAATTTGACGGCCCTAGTACAGCTGAATGTATTTTTTAAGTGTGTCCTACCTTTGTTTCGGTGGCTTGGAGACCTCTTCTAGTCTGCGGCAGGCCTCCTCTAGCTGTGCCAGGGTGTTGGGTGGGGGCAGGGGTGGCATGTCCGGGTCCTGGATGAACGGGTGGCCTGGGTGGTGGCCACGGAGGTGGGCCCCACTGCCAATGCCGCCTCCGCCCCAAGAGGAGTGAGTCCGACCGGGCAGAGTCTTGGAGTCAAGCGGGTTGGATTTCTTTAGGCCTTGAGTGCTGTTGGGACAAAAATGGTCTGAGAACTCGAGACACTAGTGTTGTGTGGTACAAATGATGTTGTGGTGATTCCTGACTGACACTTACCTATGTGGCTTGTGCTTGCCTTGCCTCTCACTCTCTAGGATCCACTGCCAAACATTCTGAGAGCGGTCGGTGGCATCTAGGGGAAGGCGTGGTGAAGACACGCCCTCATCGATGGCCTTGACTGGCCGTCTGGACAAAGTGCTGCAGCGTCTGAAGGAAGAATGAGAGGCAAGTTAGGACCAGAGACGGAAAATTGTAATGTGCAGCATTACAGCAATGTACAACGCTGACTGACAACTAGTTTCAGCACAGCTCAGAAGTTACACTCACGCAGGGGTGAAGTCGGAATAATTGGCGCCCCCTGGAGGGCAGAGGCACTGCACGCGCTGAGCCGCCTCAGCCTCGATCTGCTCCTTGGTCTTGGGCCCAGCATGGTGATGGTGAATATAGTGGTGGTGGATGTGCTTTGTGGACTGCCTGCCTGTCATCAGAACCTTTGCGGCCCCGGGATAAGCACCAAAGAAGGGCCCGTGGCCAGAGGACACTGTAGCATCTGTCTGATCTGGGGAGCGTGAGCGCGGCGAGTGCCGAACCACACCTGGTGACTGGCAGCCAGGTGTCTTCAGGACACGGGATAGGTGCTCGTCCAGGATAGCCTGGGGGTCTTCCTCGCATTGGCTGCCAGACGGGAGCAGAGGGTGATGGAGGGAGGCGCTGCTGGTGATGTCACTGCTCTCCTCCCTTTCTTCCTCCTGGACAGGCAAAGAAAATAAATTTTAAAAGTTAAGGCAATTGACAAAACATTCATACACAGTTACATGTGGGAACGGCAACAGGCAGAGGAATTTATGTCTCAACTTACACCAACTTATATCTATCGTCCTCTGAAGTCAGCGAGAGCAAACGCTTGGATAACTTGATTTGAGTTTCCTTTTTGCCGCACTGTTATCTTCGCTAACAGGCTTTGGGTGCGCTTCATCTATAATGCAGAGTGTGCCTGTGCTTCACAAAGATACTGGCACTACACATACTCAGCAAACGTGCCACTGGAGAGTAGCTAAGTGCTAACTATTTGAAGGAGCTTCAAGTGTGTCTAGAAACATAAGTTTGAAAGTTCCTCCAGATGAAGTGGTGGAGGACAGAGAGGAAAAGGGAAGAAGTAGCTAAACCAAGACAGACTTTCAAATCCCTTGGTCTTTTCCCTGTTCTTCGACATACCAAAGCTGGCACAGAGGCTTTTGTAGTGCAATATGGAACCATCGTGCCGAGTTAACTTGGATACAAGTTAGAATTTCCAAGTGGCAGCCATGGAAGTGTCAGACTGTTTCGAACAGGTCTGTGTGCATCCCTACCTCCTGGATCTGCTGCAACCTCTCCTCCAATGAGCTCATGGTGTCCTGCTCTCGCTTCAGCTTCTCCAGGCGGGATATGAGCAGGGCAGCAAAGGCTGAGGGCTCCACGGGGGTCATCTCCTTAGGCAACCTATGTGTCCTCTGCAGGGTAAATGACACAGGGGAAAGGACACTTTAATGTGTGTGTGTGTGTGTGTGTGTAACTGCGTAGTGTTTTTGACGGATGCAATATGTCGCATTAATCCACTGTCCTATCTTGTTCCAAAAAGCCTGCTACTATTCCAAAAGGCCTAATCCAGATGCCCTTGCCCTCGAGCTAACCTGAACCTTCTCCGTCGCCCATCCCTCCCCAGATCTTCTCATGCCCAGTGCCCTTGGCAGTGCCAGGCTGCCGGGTGAGGGGGAGAGAAGGGGGTAGCGATGGCGGGGTAGCAGTTGGTCTCGCTTGGAGGGGAGGCCCCCTGCCTGCACCCTCTGTAGCCCGACCAAGCCATCAGCTAGGCAGCCTCTGAAGTCAGCACACTTCAAAGGGCCCTTGTCAAACATCAAACGCACACTAGGGGTGGGAGGGACACGCAGCTTTAAATCTCCGAATAAAAGCCAGATATCGACAGAGAGGAGAGAGTGAGGAGAGGAGAGGGGAAGAAAAAAGGGAGAGGGGGACAAAATTAACAGCATGAAAAAAGAGGAAGAGGATTGAGATGTGCGTTAGTGAAGTGGCAATGGTGGCGGAGAGAGAGAAAGCGAGACATAGAAGGAGGGAAAAGAGGGAGGGAGAGGATAGAGGAGTCAAATACTGGGAAGATCTGAGGGGAAGTAGTAATTTATTTCCCGGCTGCATGCAGGGCAGCTCAGAGGTACTCTAGTCACATTATCCTCCTTTTTCTTTAACTATATGCACTGGCTTCTCTCTCTCTCTCTTTCTTACTTTTTTGTTATTTGGCACACTGGCTTTCTTGATTTTGACTCTTTTTTTTGTTGTTCCTCTCATCTCTTTGTAGACACGATGAAGGGAAGAAGAAGAAAGGCAAGCAGAGCTGCTGGCAAAGGAGCGCCAGCCCTGCACGGGGCCCCCGCTGCCTGGGGCTGGTGCATCATGGGAGACAGAGCCATCTCCAAATCAGGAGGGAGACATTAAAGGAGTGCAAGTGGGAAAGGAAAAGAGAGAGACAGAGAGAGAGATTGAGAGAGAGAAAAGACAGAGAGGAAGAGAGAGAAAAAAGGCGGAACAGACAACACTGTCAATTGCATGCAGACAACACACAACTCTTCCACACATACCTGTGTTTGGATATGAAGACAAAAGAACTTCACATTTCTTTTCTTGCCTCAAACAGACCCACCTCCTAACCCTTGTCAATCTGTTCTAACCCAGTTCCTTAAACCTTCCCACAACAACTTCAGCAGGTCAACAGTATCTTGAATTCAAAGCACATACACCGTCTGACCCAAATACTGATGGGACTAGATATCAGGGTGCAAAGTCGAATTAAATAGTGATGCCTCCTATTCATCTGCTGGGATCTAAATCATAGTTTTGGTAATCATTTATCCAGTTCGAAAAGTAAATTGAATTTAATCAATATCATTAACACCGCTGCGATGTCTATTACCTATACTATAACCACAGCTCTCATTGATGAATAATACATATTAAGCTATGACGCTTTATGACATACTACAGTTACTGAAACGGAATACAAAAATGACAACACAGGTTTATATTTACATCCCTACCGAAGCTACTGGGAAGGGTGGTGGGGATTGAAACAGCAGAAGAAGAAGTGAAGTGGTATGCAAATTCTGCCTTTCATTTACCCTGACTTTTATATGAAAACGAGCCAGGGAATGAAATATAGTATTCTGTCACAACTTGAGCTCTGAAAAAAATAAAATAAAATAAGGCACAACTCCTCGAGGGAATCAGGACCCAGTTGTCTGTCAGCGTGTAAAAGTTTGAGTTTAGCAGATTACAAAAAAAGGAAACACTGAGACAGGAAGTAGAACTTAAGGAAGTAGGACTTACAGGAAAGTGGGGTAGTATTATCTGGCCATTGATCTTGACACTGCGATGTATCTCTCGCTGGAGTTGCTTCTTAGTGCCCAGCTTATATGGAGGGATTCCATCTCTGTAAAAAAACAAAGATAGAAAGATATTCCATTTGGTAAGAGAAGCGGTTTCATGGCTCCATTCGCTAGCACCTGAAGACACTGACGCATTTTGGTCTCCCATCGCTGTCGTGTGGTATAAATGTCACCATATTTTCTCAATTTATCTAGTTGCTAGTTTGAGCTTAGCATCACTTTACGATGTGGACTGATTCAAATATTTCTCCATGCTCGCCAGCTAGCTGGCTGGCTAATAAATTAAGCTAAGCAGCAGCAGGAACGGTCTGTTGCGTCCTGGGTAAAAAGACTGATTTATGACAGATTGACGTGATGTGTCACAATCATATCAGAGTTTCTATTGGCCCAAAGCTAACATGGGTGTGGGAGTAATGGACACAATATGCTTGTTTTATTGCTGCAAATGGTCCCTGTCTGTAAATATGTACTAATTATTTCACGAACGCCCTGACAGAGTGCCACTTTGAGAATCATTGATCTAGTGGATGTTATTTGTCATCATTTACTGCAACTCATCATGCAGGTCACAATACCTCCACACCAACTGTTGGTGCATTAGCACCATTAGCCAATCTTTGTGGAGAAAGAGCCCTTCGGAGGCAGTTGATCATTGAAGTGACCGACACAACACCACCCAGTAGCCACCCACTAGGCACGTTACAGCTAAATCAAAAGGCCGGGGACCCCTTGAAGCCAAGGCAACAAAAACACACATAACAAAACACACTAGGACAATGGTAGAGATATGCTAAACACCCCACTGTGGGCTTCAAAAGAAGATACTCACTGATAAGATTACATCAGTCCCTGTCAACTCTGACAGTGGTTGTTTAAAAAGCAGACAAATTAGCGCTAAAGTCAGTAGAGTCGTAAACTACAACAGGCTAGCAAACACAGCGTACGTGCTGCTGAATTTGTAGCTCTGATATATTAATATGAAAATAGAGATGTAGCTAGGAATATCAATAGTCTTTGGACAATTAAGCATTTATTCTGGGAATCTTATTCTCCGTTTTTCATTCTGTGTCTGCTAGCTTTTCCAGTCAGCTGCCACTTAAGCTGGGCCAATTATCTTGGCCGTTTTGGCTGCTCAGAAGTGTCTGACCTAGCCCAAACGCTACTTTTTCTGCTGCCTCTTTGAAATCTCACACTCATGCACATATGCACCCGCTGCCATCTTCGTTTGGCAAGCGCTGTGCTGTGAGCCTCTGATCTCAGCAACATCAAAAGGCTGGTTTGTAAGATAAGGTAATGTTTGAAGTTGGTGCAGCAGCATTCCCCAGCGTCCAAGTAAATCCATAAATAAGATATAAGCAAAAAAAAAAAAAAATCCCCCCCCCCCACCCCCCCTTCCCAAATCCTCCTCTTCTTGTTCTTTATCTGGGAAATGAGATTCAAATTTGCAGTGTGCCTTTTAACCACTGTAAAAGGACACACTAATCAAATTGTTCCTTCGAATGAGAGAGGAAGAAGCTGCGTCTTTATTAATATCAGTTAGGGGTGCAGAGAGGCGAGAGCTGGGGACAAGGACAGGAGAGATCGCTCTGTCAAAGACCTTGGCGAGAACTATTAAAAGAATATGACTTTGACACATGACGCTGTTCAACATTTAATCTATTTTTTCTTCTTTATTCCCCTAAACACGTTCTGCAATCCACATTTCAGAGTGACATTGTCAAGAAGAATCCGATAACGGAGCCAAGCTGCTGATATCACCCGTGTTGCAGCAGGCTTCTTGTAAGTGGGGGTCTACCAAAATCAATGCTTCACAAACTGTTCCCCTGAGACTACAAGCCATCGTCCCTCAAGGTGCAGGAAGAAACACAGGAAACTCTTCAAAAGTAAAACTCACCCAAAGGAACTTCTGCGCTAACAAGATCCCCAAACTGAGCATCATTCCCACATGAAGCTTGCAACTTCCCTATCACTAACTATGTTTTTATCAATCCAAACTGTCTCCACCCTGGTGAGACCATGTGACGGCTGGGTGCTTTGTCCAGGTTGGGGAAGAGAAAACAGCCGTGGACTCTTTCATGGTTTCATGGGCCCTTACTTTATGGGGATCTCCTATTCAGTTGTGCAAGTCATTTTCAAAGCAGCCAGCCACCCTCTTATCCCCCTAAGCTCCCCTCACCTAACAATAGGCTGAAAGCGATTCAGTTAAGCCCTTTATAGTCCATGCACTTTATTTTCTCACTCCCTTGCACTTCGAGCCTAACCACTCCTGCTATTGGCTCGGGTGGATGGAGGAGAGAAGCTGTGGAGAGTTGGGTGGGTGAGGTGATTTTTTTGGGGGTGCCCTAGTCTGGCCAGGGGGAGTTCCTCATGCCTTGTCCCAAGGTCTAGAAATGAGTAACCCCTGTGAAAGCCTCACAGACACATGATCTCAGCACGCCGCAGAGGCCAGTGGCAGGAAACCGACCCACCATGTGAGTAAGCCTCCTTTCATTTGGTGCCAACATTTTTCAATGAGTTTGTCTTGAGGCCCGAATGGCCATTTCCCTCCCCCTCTCCTCCAGCTCTTCAAAGGGAAAAAGCGATTAGATAATATGAAAAAAACAAGTCTGTTGTGGCAGAAGGGTGGGTGGGATGGATACATTTCAACTTTGAGGAAAAGGAGGTAACGCCCCCACCCACATCAAGACGTTCTCATTTTTTTTCACCCTGCTCTCCAGCCTGCAACGCATCAGAATAAACTTCAAAAGGTCCTCAGACATAATGACTTTCCCAGAGTTATCTCCCTGGAGGCCACAGTAACAACTACATATTAATAGAATTACCTGGAGTCAATCATAGAGGATAATTAAAATACATTATGGACCATTATTTCACAGCAGTGCAGTCCCTTGGCCTCAAGAAAAGCTGAGTCTGTTGGACTACAAGGCCAAATATTTTTCTTCACACCCCTAGACTTTTTCCTGGAAAGGTGTTGAGTGAACCCTGGTCCAGGCACATTTAGATACTATGGAAACAATCAAATTCAGAGCCTTGGCCAGGGTCAACTGAATGGAAATTATTTCATTATTTGGGTTGAATCAACTTTTTCATTTCAATAAAAAACACTTACACGCTACTGTCCGTCATGGACATGGAATCATCTGTTGTAGCATCACTGGAGATCTCGCTGTCGTTGGCACTGGTGGCAGGGGCAAAAATGTAGCCGGAGTTGACAAAGTAGGGGCTGGCGGGGTCTCCTCGGCGGTGGGACCTGCGAAAGACCAAGGAAGAAATGTGCCATGTTTTAATGTGATGTCCCTCTAGGTTGTGGTGTGAAGTGGAGACAGTGGAGAGGTATGACAGCTGAGTAAAGTTAACTTGCTTGTTATTAATTTTTATCAAATTTTAAAAGCCAATGTGACAGCTTGGAGTTTGTTTTGTTGACATTTTCTTTATATTTCTGTAATTAGAATCACTTTCTTGAGACTTTGGGACCAGAGGAATGTGACAACAATATTGGAGATGGAGGCATGGGTTCTCTTTTTCTTTTGACTCTCTTTCATGTCCCTCCTCCCGAACATACAGGGGTTGTGTGTTTGGGGGTTGAGGGGTGATGGCTGAAGTGAGCAGCCTTTCTGTGTGTGAATGAATAACAGCATTTCCCTTCTTTTTTCTCTCTTGTGCTACCTCCACACCCTTTTGTTTGGGCCAGGCCCATACTCCTGCACTTTTCTACTCTGATACTCCACTCTCTCTTTCCTTGGAGTGTTTTCTCCTCCACTTCTATCTCTCCCCCTCTCTATCATCCAGTCTGGGGCCCCTCCTTTACCCATTCGCCCCTGCTTTCCTTTCTAAACTCCCTCTCTCTGTCTTTCTACTCTCTCCTGCTGTGTTGCATTCCTGTTTCAGTAGTGAAGGGGGTGGACAAGGAAGAGGGAGGGAAGAAGAGGAAGGGGGAACTTGAGCTTTAGAAAGGGAGGGAGAGGGAGAGAGGGAAAGGGGGAAGGAGGGCCCCTTTCTTTATGAGAATGCCTTCTGCCGGGAGTGCTGAGAGGAGAACCCCAGCATGACTAAAGCCGTAGGCCCCAAGCACAAACCTGACCTTTGGAAGGTCCGCGCAAAGAGTCAGGTATTTAGCACAGCTGGGATCTCTGCACCCCCCGCTCTCTTTCTCCATCTCTTTTCTTTCTTTCATGATCCCCCCCTTCCTGTCTTTCCCCCTTCCCCTCCTCTTGTCTCTCCCTGTCTCTCTCCAAAGCATGCTTAGTCTCTGTCAGACAGATTTTTTTTCAAAAAGGAGAGATAAAAGTGCTGGATAGAAAAGAAAGAGGAAGGAAAACACTGAGACACACACACACAATCTACGGCAAAGTGGGATTGGTGGTTGAAGCTGCGGAACTGAGCTGAGGATGTTTTGTTGTTGTGTTTTTCTATCATTTTGGAGTTGGAGGTTTCTCAAAAAAAAAGAGGGGAAAAAAGGAATCTGTGCAGTGGCAAAATTAGTTCCACATGTTTGAGATGGAAATTGGTTGACCTAAAGAGATGGTGAGGGGCAGGGGGAAAGGGGGAGGGCGCGGGTGACAGAAGGGAGAAAGAGGGGGCTCTCTCCCTCCCGGTTTTCTTTTAGTGAAAAACAAGAATGCAGGGGATCACACCAGGAAACCAGGAGATGCCCACATGTCAACAAACCTAGTGCTTATTGGTTCCTTACTCAACATGGGTCCTTTCAAGCAAATGAGTAACCGTGCTATGATGTTATCTGACATCAACTCACATGAAGGATAAAATGTGTTTAAATTGAGTTATTAGACCTTTTTTCACACTGTTATTAAAAATAATGCGGGAAACCATTTTTAATTTCTAGTCTCACTAAATGTTTAGTTAACTTGAGAAGAAAAGTATGGATTATCTATAAATTGCACTTTTCAAACCAAAGTATCAAGACATTGTCCAACCTCTGAGCAACAATTGCGTCCTGATGTGAGGACAAAGTAGTTGAGAGAAAACATTTTTTTAAGTGCCCTTTGATGCAGGCTCATGCATAAAATCCAGTTTTTGAAAATGTTCCTGGCTTGAAAAGATTTCAGCTGTTGGACAACGTGTGGGACGAACTCTTAAGATAAAAGCCCAAATGCTTTCCACAAACAGTTCTGCTTTCATCTCTGACCAAGAGAACAATATCTCCGCTTGGCTTAACACCGACTGCTGAAGTTCTCTTAACTCTGTATTGCCATTTCTAGAGAGATTTTATGACAGTATACAATAACTATATGGCTTAGGAGTAGAAAAAAAGAGAAAATACAGCATAACTTTACAATAGCATCATACTGTTTCATGTAGCTGTAACAGACATGAGGCTTGGTGTCTGAATTTGTGCCTGAACCAGAGGAAGGGTTTCAAAGCACAGGAAACTTGGGCAAGCCAGCAGAGGGCTGCCTGCAAGACACCATTTACTTAAAAGGAAGGCTCAGATCCATTGATGTTTTGTACCCACCCCGCCCCTCCACCCCCCTGACTAACTGCAAGGCAGGAGGGCACATATATACAGGCATGTTCCTCTGTGACTCTTTGATCAAGTGCCTTTATCTCTCTCTTAGGCATTTGTGAAAATTGCCACATATTCACTGTTTAACTAATGAAGGAATGGTGATCACAAGAAGCAATGTTTAAAAAAGAATCACATGCACTAAGATGTAATAACAGAGGCATACATGCTCTAGGTAAGCGCTGCTCTTACCTGCAACTATTCTCCAGCACTTCAGCTGCTGTCCGGATGGTAGCAGTAGCCCTCAGGGTTTTCGCAGACAGTCCAACCACAGACCCTAACGTTTTTGCCTTCAGGTCATTACAACTCCACTCCTCTTCCTCCATGAGAGGAGGAAGGTATCCGCACATCAGCTTGAGACTGCCGAGACCGCCGTGGTTCATGTAGGCAGCGTTCTCGCAGCCCGTGCGCACGTATTCGAGGTATATGTCAGAGGTCAAAAACATCTGGTACGCGTTCTCTTCCATGTTGGACTGAATTTCCGTCTGTGCCTGGTCAAACATGGCCGAGTCTATTTGTTGCTTCTTAATACTATCCCTTATGAAGGTCTTGGTGGCGGGTTTCAGCTGCTTGGCGACAATGCTGTTGTTCTCGATGTACCGCTTGAAAATAACTTTGGCAACTCGCAACGTTTTGGTATCCTTTAAGTCCATCTGCCTGAAGCCGTTGCAGGCGAACCAAAAGTCCAAAGTGTCCACGCAATTCTCCCTCTCCAAAAAGGTCCGAAAGAGGTGAGCGCCGTCTTGGTCGCCCAGGAGAAAATGCAGAGACTTTGTCCACCGGACTAGGGGCGAGTCCGGGGACGCGCTGCCCTCTGGCTCCCCGAGTCCATCCTCGTTCCTCCGCGGTGTGGAGCCGGGAGGCGCGGCGGCTGCGGCGGCGGCTGCGGGGAGGTCTTTAACCTTGCTCTGGGCTCTCATTTTGCCAGATCTGCTGGGGTTGTAGCATGACGCCTCTCCCTCCTCCCCCGGTACCGGAGGACGAGGAGCATCTTCTCGGAAGCTACTGCTGATGTGCTCCGTAAGCGCCCTGCTCATGACTCCAGCTCCGGTTGCCGTGTGAGAGTGCCGTCGTGCCTCCACTGAGCTCCAGCCTAATCCTCCTCACTCTCTAAAAGCAGCGGGGGAGCTTCTCAGCTCCTCTTCACTCTGAAACACAAAGTATTGATCTAATCAAAGCCAGATCCTGCTGAACTTCAAAGAAAGACATCAAGTAAACAGTCCCTTTCAAAAAGCCTCGCCAGGTTCACAGAGAAAGGACATTTGAAAGGCTCTTTTCCTTTCATTTATCTATTTATAATCTAAATGAGAGATCAACTGCAGCCTACATTCTCAACGTGCATTGATCTGTCACATCAAAACACATTTTACAAGTGTAATCATCTCACACAGCCTCACTCTTCACCAAAACCCGATTCTCACAACTGTGGCTTACACGTGTTTTCCTAACGAGTCCATGTCACAGGCTTCAACTCCAATTAATTCCCAATCTGTTTCGGACGACCGTACCCTACCCCTGTCTGCAGCACACACACACGCACAAACACACATACACAGACGCGTTTCCACTTAGAGCCAACACTTGTCCTCACCATCCCACAAATGTACAGACGAGTTGAAATGCATCTGATGTGCACCACAATGACCTTAAACGTTGTAATGTACGAGGCGTAAAGAGCCCCGCGGGAGAAGACAGGCGCTCATGCGTAAATGGTAGCGATCAGTCGCCTTAATATGTGCCGAGAAGGCTATTACTGCACATTACTATTAGTAGTAGTATCGGAACTACCAACACGACAGCAATACATCTGGACTAAAACCTGATTGAGAAGCTGAATCATTGCAATCGGAGCCTCGTCTCCAAATCTAAAGAGACTAACGACACGCAGCTAAAACCACATCAAGTGCTTGGCTGTTACAAACGCCACATAATAATTCATACAGTCACATAATAATTCATACAGGCACAACAGGCAGTTTAAGTCCACATCACAAAAGAAGTGATTGTAAAACTCAGCGAATGAAGGCTGGATCAACAACCTACCATCGCAGAGCACATCCATCCGGCGGAAAAAGCGTCCAAAAGTTCAACCATTACTCCATTTACAGCCGAGCTGAATACAGGCTTAAACTGTCCGAGCAGAGCAGTAATCCAGCACTAACAGCAACGACGGACTATTTAGAGCCTGCGCCGTGCCGTGCCACATGTGTCCTATCTCACTGCAAAACAAGCGCTGTAGTTTCATGTACCCTGTCCCTGTCCCTGTCCCGTCCAACAACTGACCTCAGAGGAGGCAGGCTCGGTCCCTATGTAGATCACTGGGGGGGGGGGGGGGGGGGGGCAGTCTGGAGGAGGTAACAGAGGAGGTGGAGTGGGGGGGCTCAGATTAAACAATACATCCCACTAGTTTACCAGCTAGAAGACGCACCACCCGACAAATACTCGCTTTTTATCTGGAATACACACACACACACACACACACACACACATAAGCTTCTTATCTATCTCACCGTATTTCTCGCCCACAAACAGAAACATAGCGCGCATTGCTCAACTTCAAAGCTCAGCAGCAGCACATCAAAGCGGCCAAGAGAGAGGAAGAGGGGGGGGGGCTGTGGAACAGCTTCCTACAACTCACCATCATGTACCCGAGTACCCGACTAGAGTAGCCCCAACTCACCATCACTGTACCCGAGTACCCGACTAGAGTAGCCCCAATTTACCATCACTGTACCCGAGTACCCGACTAGAGTAGCCCCAATTTACCATCACTGTACCCGAGTACCCGACTAGAGTAGCCTCAACTCACCATCACTGTACCCGAGTACCCGACTAGAGTAGCCCCAACTCACCATGACTGTACCCGAGTAGCCTCGTTCTCAAAGTAAAGTAGTCCAACAACAGGCTGTGGCGAGAACCCTGCCCTGTAACGTCCTTAATGTCCTTAATGTCCTGTCTCATCGGACAATGTTTAATGCAGCTGCAAATAAAGGAGAAACGTTTTGCCCTCGACTTTTCTCCCCAGGTAGTTTTTCAAGAAGTCGTAGCAGTCGGTAGAGTTCCTCCGGTAGGTAGAGATCCTCCGGTAGAAGTCCTCCGGTAGGTTACAGTCCTCCGGTACCGGTAGATAGTAGTCCTCCGGGCTGTCTCTAAAGCAGCTGGGTTGAAGGGTTAACTGTTTTACTGGACTTCAAAGTAACAAACCGCTTGCCTGGTCCCGGAAGATACATAAAAACGCAGCGTCTCATCTTCGCGAAATAAAACAAAATAAAATGAACTGAGTAAAGATAAAATAATACAAACTACTACAAATTACAGCATATTTTCCGTTCAGCAGTTTCTCGTTAGCAAACCCGCCCGTTTACACGGTCGTTCACGTTTAGTAAACTTTTCAAGATAGGGAAAGGATTTACATATATGCCAGGACCTTATCAGAGACAGGCAATCTCGAGCTAACTCCCCGAGGCATTGGAGCGTCACAAGTCAGTGATCTACCGCGTCAATAGCATCATTCCTACAGTCCGTCTGTTACTGTTACTACACACAGTTACAGTCCGTCTGTTACTACACACAGTTACAGTCCGTCTGTTACCACACACAATTACAGTCCGTCTGTTACTACACACAGTTACAGTCGATCTGTTAATACACATCGTTACAGTCCATCTGTTACTACACTAAGTTACAGTCGATCTGTTAATACACATAGTTACAGTCCGTCTGTTACTACACTAAGTTACAGTCGATCTGTTAATACACATAGTTACAGTCCGTCTGTTACTACACTAAGTTACAGTCGATCTGTTAATACACATAGTTACAGTCCGTCTGTTACTACACACAGTTACAGTCCGTCTGTTACCACACACAGTTACAGTCCGTCTGTTACTACACACACAGTTACAGTCTGTTACTACACACAGTTACAGTCCATCTGTTACTACACTAAATTACAGTCCGTCTGTTACTACACACAGTTACAGTCCGTCTGTTACCACACACAATTACAGTCCGTCTGTTACGACACACATTTACAGTCCATCTGTTACTACACTAAATTGCAGTCCGTCTGTTACTACACACAGTTACAGTCCGTCTGTTACTACACTAAGTTACCGTCCGTCTGTTATTACACACAGTTACAGTCTGTCTGTTACTACACACAGTTATAGTCCATCTGTTACTACACTAAATTACAGTCCGTCTGTTATTACACACAGTTACAATCCGTCTGTTACTACACTAAGTTACCGTCCGTCTGTTACCACACACAGTTACAGTCTGTTACTACACACAGTTACAGTCTGTTACTACACACAGTTACAGTCTGTTACTACACACAGTTACAGTCTGTTACTACACTAAGTTACAGTCCGTCTGTTACTACACACAGTTACAGTCCGTCTGTTACTACATACAGTTACAGTCCGTCTGTTACTACACACAGTTACAATCTGTTACTACACACAGTTACAGTCCGTCTGTTACTACACACAGTTACAGTCCGTCTGTTATTACACTAAGTTACAGTCCGTCTGTTACTACACACAGTTACAGTCCGTCTGTTACTACATACAGTTACAGTCCGTCTGTTACTACACTAAATTACAGTCCGTCTGTTACTACACACAGTTACAATCTGTTACTACACACAGTTACAGTCCGTCTGTTATTACACTAAGTTACAGTCCGTCTGTTACTACACTAAGTTTCAACAGCAACACAAAGCAAACCAAAGCGCTACTCTGTTGCCGGTGGCCTCCTCAAGTGACAGGAGAGAGTTTAGTGTGTTCACCTAGCTGAGAGCTGAGAGAATAGTGTTGACAATAGTTTTACAGTTCATTGTTGTATATAGTAGGGCTGTCAATCGATTAAAATATTTTATCGCGATTAATCGCATGATTGTCCATAGTTAATCGCGATTAATCACACATTTTCTTATCTGTTTAAAATGTAACTTAAAGGGAGATCAATCAATCAATCAATCAATCAATCAGAAATCAATTAACAACACAAATCAATGACAGATTTTGTCCAGAAACCCTCACAGGTATTGCAGTTAGCATAAAACAATATGCTCCAATCATAACATGGCAAACTGCAGCCCAACAGGCAACAACAGCTGTCAGTGTGTCAGTGTGCTGACTTGACTATGACTTGCCCCAAACGGCATGTGATTATCATAAAGTGGGCATGTTTGTAAAGGGGAGACTCTTGGGTACCCATAGAACCCATTTACATTCACTGATCTGGAGGTCAGAGGACCCCTTTAAAAATGGCCATGCCAGTTTTTCCTCGCTAAAATTTAATATAAGTTTGGAGCGCTATTTAGTCTCCTTCGCAACAAGCGAATGGATTCCTCAGATTTTCTAGTATCTTCACTCTAGCTTTAAACTGAGCCCTCTACACCCTGAAAATCGCATGTGGCGTTAATGCGTTAAATAAATTAGTGGCATTAAAGCAAATTTGCATTAACGCGTTATTGTTCCATATATTTCTTTCTAATTTCTAATGGTTCACAATGTATAGGGAGATTGGGCAACATATCCTTAAGTAATTCCAGTAATATCCCCTCTTAATTACAGAAGTACCAGAGTAAGGGGAGTGACAGTAAATAATTTGTGGTTAAATATAATTTTACAATGTCCACAAAGATTTCAAACACATTCTTTAAGTTATAGCACTGATTTGATAGTCCTATAGAGTGTAACTGTCAAATAATTTACATATTAGTCACAGGCTTTTAGCCACAAAGATGTCAGCCTAACACACTTGCCAGTTCCACATTCAGGGAAAATGGCACAGCATGACATTTTGATTGAAATTGGACAGAGAGCAAAGGCAAGAGCTGTTCTCTAGTCTTTTAATTCACATGACTTGCCTAATGTCATTGTGACAGAATCTTAAAGAGTGGGTTAGACAGTGATCCAATCCCATGCTACTTCAAAGGCTATATTGTCCCTTTGATGTTGAAAATCAACTTTAAAGGAGAATATAATTATATAAGTCAGACGATTCAAATTCACAAAACTCTCATGATGGTACAGGACAAGGGAACTAATGAAATCCAACTTGTCTGAGTTCCTCAAGTGGCGATTCATTTGTGTTGAGTTATACATAGAGAGATTAGCATGCTGTGTAGCAGTTCCCATGTGGATTTATGGTTGCGTCAGCATCTTGGTCCATTTGTCCAACTCTTTACCCTTGGTCACATGGTTGTCATCTAGTGTCATCCAGCATGAATTGGCACTGTTGATTGCTGAGTAAGAATATTCACTGACCACAGATCATTCTTATTTTCAATTAAAGGCTGGCCCACACTAAAAGATTTTTCAAATCTTAACAGATTTTGAAAATGTGAGAGACCCCTCACATAACGACATGTTATGTTCAATTTAACAGTTTTGTTCCTATAGTGTGTGATGAGCAACAATTTGGCCAAAACAGCACACCCCCCACTAACAGATTCATTCATGAACAACAAGAGTCACAACTAAAAAAAAATCTCTGAAATCTTGCAAAATCTCAATCAAACATGACTTTAGTACATACAAACATGGCGGACAACGGTCAGGAAGAATTAGCAATGTTAGTTTTTGCACTAGTTTGAACTTGTTTGAAGGATGGATGAAGTCATGGAGACATGTTAAATAAACACTTTTGTTGTTGCCACAAATTAACAAGTTGCTCCTCCATTTCTGAGCTCCATCTTACTACTACTTTATGCTTCGCGTTTTACATTAGCTCATGCATTAGCCGCTGCCGAAATGATGGCGGTGGTTGTCCTTCTACTTTAGTCAGCTTGGTTCCCAATTGGCTATCGTTCTTTCCCATGTGACTGCGTCCTCGGCTGTGTTCAGGGTTCCTCACATACAACAGGATATCAGATTGTAAATACTGAACATGTTTAATATTTGAAATGGGTGAGGCCAGGACTTCTGGGCCGATCAGGAGATGTCAAAAACACTCTTAACATACCTCACACAACAGTAATATCTGGAAAGATCATCTTCTGAACAATCAAAAAAATCGGAGCTTTGCTGGCAATTGTCGGGAGGGGGGGATCGGCTTGATTCTCGTGTAGTTATTTTAGTTCTGACACATGTTGCTGAGTAATTTTAACATACTCCAGCTTTCGTGCAAATATGCACAATAGCGAGCCTTTCTTCTTTTCTTGGTAAAGCACAGGAGTCTAGTTGATTACATTGACATCCTGCCAACCACTTCCTGCTTGCTGTGAGCTTGTCTGATGATTTAGTCCAGCTTATTTTAAAATGTAATCTTTTAAGAAATGCTCGCCACAAGGCGTTATCACAAAGCCGTATGATAGCAGACACTACAGTCTCTTTCTCCGTCCGTCTGTCTCAGTGTGAATATGAAGAGGTCATTCATAGCCACTGTTTATACTGGAGGGCTGTGTAAAACAAACATTGCTGCCACAAATCCAAACAATCCAGCGCCCAAAATGCACAAAAAGCTTCCAACACTTCGCAATGGGAAGTGCCCTGCACGCCGTCTGCAAGATGGAACACAAAATCACAAAATGGGTCAGCAGCGTTGGCATCATGACGTTCAAGGGGCACATCGCCGATCAGCGAGGACCAAATTAAAGCCATGAAATATGGAGCCATACTGTTATCTGCGCACTAACTTCTTTAAAGTCAGCTTTTAAAGGAGAATTGAGATATAGAGGGGTTATAAAATGTAATTTTTGAAGTGCAGGACAATCTTAAAAATGGGATATTTCACATTCGGGATAAGATGTTATCTTCACTCAAATTAAGTTAGGCCGCACATATCACTGCAAAAGAAAAAAAGGAGTCCACAGACAGTTTAATTTTTGCTGACAGGCAGGAAGCTTCGTTCACGCTTTGCTCAGTCTGCTTTTAATGACATGTAAAGATCAGGCTATTCAACTATTCAGGATGTTTTTAATGCTTTTCTGCAAACAAAACTGCTGTGATCACCAAATCAGCCAAATACAACTTGCTGTATTTTTTAAAAATTCATCTGCAAAGTGTGATGAGACGCTAAACTCATGAGACCACACCTGTTGACCCTTGAATGCCAACTCTTGTGTTTAGCAGTGATAAAAGAGAGAGAGGGTGCTGTAAAGTAGCCACAAGAAGCCCCTTTTTGATGTTAACCCTGCCCTGACCCCTTTGTTGGGGCCCTAACCATTTCACAGGAAGATCCAAACGCTTTAAAAGCACAATACAGGACGAAGGGACACCACTGACTTGCTAGAAGCCTCAATAAAACAGGGTGACCTGGAGGCTAATTGAGAGCCTGTGGTTGGGAAGAAATTAAAGGCATCTGGTGTATCACCACAGATAGGAAATGAAGCTGCTCTTTAATTAGAGCCTGCATTAAAGGCACAAAGAAAGTATGCATTTCACTACTGTCAGTACAGGTGTCAAGGTTCATTATTTGTCATTTGTCAATTCCAGCAAAGCAGTCATTGGCAATGAAAATCTTTGGTCTCATCAATTCTCATAAAACATGTATATATAAAAGGGGAAATCACACAAGTAAATGTAAAAACAAATTGATAATCTAAGGCATTAAATAGTGCAGTTCAAATAAATATAAACATAAGTAAATATAGAATAGTATTGTAAATGTAAATTTGTTGACGACAGTATTTCAAATGGGAGAACTGAATGTAAACAGGATGTAGTATGTATATGTATGATGAGAAGTAAGATATGTACACATAGGTGTAAACAGTATGTAATAATGAGACAGGAATGTAGTATGTATTGAGAAGTAATAAATTAATCTATATAATTTATTTTTTTTATGTGTTGTGTTAATGTTGACATCCCTAATATATATATATATATACAGTATATATAATGGCAAAATATATATATACATATATTAGGGCTGTCAACATTAACGCGATAATAACGCGTTAGCTCAAATTTGTTTTAACGCCACTAATTTCTTTAACACATTAGCACAATCAATCTTTCGGAGGTTGTAGTGGGCTCAGTTTTAACGCTATATACTGCTATCATGAAACTAGAACACCTGAGGAATCCATTGATACCAACCATGTCATACTAGCTTGTCGCGAAAACGCTAAATGTTGGCGAGGAAAAACTAGTATGGTAGTACTATTCTAGTATTTTCAAAGGGGTCTCTTGACCTCTGACCTCCAGATCAGTGAATGTAAATGGGTTCTATGGGTACCCACGAGTCTCCCCTTTACAGACATGCCCACTTTATGATAATCATATGCAGTTTGGGGCAAGTCATAGTCAAGTCAGCACACTGACACACTAACAGCTGTTGTTGCCTGTTGGGCTGCAGTTTGACATGTTATGATTTGAGCATATTGTTTTATGCTAAATGCAGTACCTGTGAGGGTTTCTGGACAATATCTGTCATTGTTTTGTGTTGTTAATTGATTTCCAATAATAAATATATACATACATATTTGCATATAGCAGGTTGATAAGAGTATTAAATATTTGACAAATCTCCCTTTAAGGTACATTTTGAACAGATAAAAAATGTAAAAATATATACATATATATATATATATATATATATACACAGAGGTGTAACAGTTTGTAAAACAGTATGTAAAGTATATAAGGTAAATAAAGGTAATGTGACACATTAGGAGAAACAGACTTTTACAGTATTGTGTGTAGGGTTGGTTTGTTAGAAAAAAAAGTTTTCCTTTCTTTCTTTCTTTCTTTCTTAGTCTTTCTTAGTTAGTACTGTACTGCTGATGCTTTTGATGCTTCTGATGTATAATTAGTTGCATTAGTCTAACAGCAGGCCAACTCCCTTTTTTGTCGCTTTTTCATACGATTTTTTAGATTTGCATCATATCACAGCCCACACTAGGCCCATATGTTCCCACAATGTGAACAATAAATTCTGTACAGCCCGTGTTGTCGCCCTTCCCTCCGCTCAAATCCTACACTTGTGCTAAAATAGCACAGAAAAACAGAGGAGAGGGTGGCTAATTGCAAATAACCCAATATTTTGGAGTTCAAAGGCTGTGGTGGGTTTGAGTGATAATTTTGGCTGAAGCATCACCATAAACACTAATAAAATTAAGTGCGTCGGAGGGGAGGAGGGGGCGTGGCCAGGCGTCCCTTTGAACAGACCCTGTGATCAGTTCCCCCTCTCAATTAGCGTATTGTCCACTTGTCCTTTCAGCTGGGAGGGAGGGGGCAGTCTCCCCCCTAGCTTCCCTTTGAAGTGATTATCCCTTTATCTCAAGCCTGAGCGAGGAATATCTTGGGGGACAATGGCAAATTAAAGCCCATACGGAGAGAAGCGTGAATGTCTGTTTGTAGGCTCATAGAGAAATAGAAAAAAAGAGCGATAGAGAAATAAATAGAGTGGAGAGAGAGAGAGAGAGAGAGAGAGGGGAAAAGAGTGGCAAATATCATCATTCTGTTTGCATGAGCTGAAGGCTGAGTGGAAGATGTCAACACTCATTCAAAAAAGTAATTTAGGGCTTGTGCCTGAGCTGACACTTGTAGCAGAGACTTTAGAAGAGCTAAAGGAAAGAAGGGGGGCGGGGGGGGGACACGGAGACGGAGGAATGAAGAGATAGAAGGATGAGCATGAAGAAGAGAGAGGAGTGCAGTTGTCAGCAGAATCAGATGGCGGTCAGGCAGACAGGCTTGAAGAAGATACAATTAAAGTGTGGAGTTAAGACGGGCTTTGAAGTTGGACATGGTGCATAACACCCTTAAAGTTTGAGACGCCAGCCATTCATCTGCTTGTTACGGCTCGTTAACACCATTCATTTTAAACGGCCCAATTTGAGAAAATAAACTTTAATTTCAACTTTGGGAAAAGTCTAAATATATCAATATCACAACAATAATCAGGTGAAAATAAAAACGGAGTGGTCATCTTTTGAAATGTGAGTGAGGGATTTGCTAAAGAAGTTGTGGGGGTGTGGGTGACCGCGGAGGATGAATAATTACTTTCTCATCCCACTCTCCCTCTTTTTTCTTACAATCCTGTTTTTCGGTGGCTTAAAAGTTTAATAATGTATAGAAACAATGTCTGTGATGCTCGGCCTAATCCGGTTTGGCTTGGCAAACCTTTGTGGTAACTGAAACCCTATCTGATGTGAGCAAATGTTTGCCAAGCCAGCATGTAAAGACAGAGAATCTGTCTTTCCTCTGGGCAAGATAATATGTGCAGCTGAAAAAGAATATGAAACAACAACCTTCTGCACAGCGCCTCATTGCGTCAATGCATAGAATGGAAAACATTTGTTTTTTTTTATCACAAATTGTATTTAAAGTGTAATAACTATTGTTAGCCAGGCCATAGTAGTAGTCATAGGCCATATAGGCGGTCGCCTAGGGTGCCATCTTCTGGGGCCCTCTAAAAATGTTTTAATTTAAATTAAATTAAAAAAGAAAAAAAATGCCGGTGGGCACTCTTCATCATTTTCTGCATTGAGGTAACAAATGAACAAATAAAGAAATACACTTTTCACCCCTGTAACTCTCATTGTAGTGAAACTGACTAAACATTTTTAAGCCAACAATATCAGGGACCAATTGTTTATTTATTTAATAATAAATACAGTTATTTATGAAAATAAAAATCTTAATTTTTTGTCTTAAAACCATTGTGATGTCTGATGTGTGTTATGGTTTACAGGGCTTGAGTGAGGGTTTTGGGTGGGTTGAACCCTAACCCTAGTCCTAACCACTGTCAGTGGCAAGAGGGCGGGGGGGGGGGCTAGAGCCGGCCTTGTTGTTAACACGCTATACATAATCTAGTGATGTATGCTGTCATCCTGCACTGAATGCTCTGTATAACTGTGTCAGTTGTCAATTTCATGTGTATTCATGATGTTTATCAATTTATCATGCTCGACACATCAAGTGATTCTTCTTCTGATTGCAAAAGCGAGAGTGTTAACTTTGAGCTCCATTAGCCATCCTTAATGATGTAGAAAAATGCTTATGAAGCAACGGTCAGGCCTATTAGAGGCTGAACAAAATATGTTACAGGCCAGCGTTGGTTTAAAGTGACAACGGCTAACTGGCCGAGGCTCAGCCCGACAGCAAATCCATGTACTGATACGGCAAATGAAATAGCCCTATTGATCAAATGATCCAGTATTTAGCTGTTCTGGACAAGACAGCAGCAAGAGACAACAGTGACACCATTAAACCAACAGACAGACGTGACAGTGGTTCATTGTTTGATTTACAATCATTACAGCCAGCCGTTATGATATCAACATATCCACATCCTGCCATTTCAGACACGCTCCAACAGAAAAGTGCGGGTGATTGCTGTGTCCATACACAGTGTCAGATTCTGTGGCAAAAACCAAACAATTCCGTGTGTGGTTAGCACTAACCAGACAAGTATTTCATCACCTGTGTGAATTGATGCACAGGATTTGTTATCATTGTTTTCTATCCACATGTTGCGTCTTGCCTCTAGCTGCTTCCTTCTGTTTGTCACAAAGCATTTCACTGGGAACAGCAACAAAACTCGCAATCACAGGATTTGCGGTCGATGGGAGCATAAATTCAAAAGGGTGGTCAAAGTAATGCAAACATCACATGAAAGGAGACCCTAACCTTGAAGTGAGTGGACTGTGATTAGAAAGGCAGCTACACAGCAAATTAAGCTGAATGACAATTAGCAGTATGTGTCAGCTTTAAAAGAACGTCAGAGTGAAAACTGACACCAACTATTTTGCAGCTTTGGAACTGATAACTACTTTGAAAATTAACATATAAATGTGAATTTTCAAAGTAGTTATCAGTTCCAAAGCTGCAAAATAGTTGGTCTCTGGATTAAAAATGCTACTGTTAAAACAGTAAAAATGTACAAAAAAGAAAAAGGCTTGAAGGGTCTCAAATATATCGCCATAGTATTCAAAAATTAGACAAACAAGGGGCAAATCAAGGTAACAATATTGTTGATACTGGACGATTCTACAAAACCCAGGATTATGTTCTCTAATCTAAACGCATTCGTAGCTATTCCCATGAAAAGTATTGCACTATAATTTGTTTATATCCCATGAAAAATCAATTTGTGTGTAATTAACGTAATCGTGAAGCAAGAAATATAAACAGCGGTGAAAGCCGCATAGGGAGGAGGTCAAGGTGGACGGATGGGTCACCCAGGAGACCGGCGTTTGTGTCCCCAACCCGTTCGCGCAAAAAGGTGTATGAATGCCAAAATAATGCGCAAGGCGTTTAGCGTGCAATGAGTGCGCCTTTCTTGATTTCCGTGTGTTATTTGTACGCCATATATCCTGTATTGCATGCAATGTAAACTTATCTGTGTATAAATGCTACGGTAAGAGTTAGTGACGTAGAATAAAAAGCGAGATAGTGGGCAGAGGAGAGAGTGGATGGGTCCAACAAACACCAGACTTTTAATCAGGAGACCCTTGCTCAAAACAGTTGTTTACCGGTGTTTTGTTTTGTAAGTTACAAAGTGACTTTGGTGACGTGTTTTCCGTAGTTGTTTCTGTACGTGTTTTAGTTAGTTTACGTACTTATTTTAAGCCCAACCATGACGTTTTCCCTTACCCTAACTAAGTGGTTTTCTTGCCTAAACCTAACTGTGGACGTTTGCGTGGTGTACAAATGTCAAGTTAAAAGGCTAAAATGCGTTCTCTTGACACAGGGAATGCCCGTGAAATGTGGTGGTATTTATACATCTTCCTGTGAAACCAGAAGTCAACATTGATGTATCTGTCAAGTTACTTACTTAAGTAACTCCACTTCCGTAGTTATTTTAAGCCAAACCAGGATCTTTTTGTAAGCCGAACTAAGTAGTTTTCTTGCCTAAAACTAACAAAGTAGTTTTGTTGCCTAATCCTAACCAAGTTGATCTTTTCCTAAACCTAACTCAGTAGCTCTCATGCCTAAACCTAATGAAGTAGTTTCCTGTGAAGGTGTAAGTTTATTTTGAAAAGACTGTATGCATGTAACGAGCGGAAACCGACACATGTTGCTGGACATTTCGTAAGAAAACAAACAAAAAACGAGAAATAACTTTCTCCCAAGATATAATACGAACTGTTGTATAAGAATATGTTGCATCAGGTGCAGTTCTGTGACAGAACACAAACTCTGGTTTGCAAACTGGACTCGCTACACGCCATTCACCAATTCAACCTGCACAACCGTACTTTCCACCTTGCTACATAAAAGCACACTGCTTCCTGCATTGGCACTAAACACGGCAGCGGACATAAATTGTGCGTGTGTGTGAAATTCCTTGGGATACTTGCTTAAACAACCAAAACGTCAAACTGGGCAATGCCATGGCTGATAAGGCAGGAAACATCGGCATGTAAAATACTCTTCTATCCCCCAACAGCTTCTGTTGAGTTCTTGGAATTTCTTTCCAATTAAATACAATTTCCAATTGTATTGCTGTACCAAAGAGTATTTTTGTTTGTGAGAGTTCAGCAAAGTTCTTGTAATCTAGAAACAGATACCGGTATTTAGTGTATCAGAGCTCAGATATGTAGAAACATGAGTGTCTGATTATCACACATACAGATGCAAATGGCCTCAATGAAACCAAATGGAAAAAATATGCTTATCATAAAAATCCATAACATTATAGCTGTCAACTGGATGTTTTGGCATGAGATGATTACTTGCCAATCATGTATGGTGATGGTGGGTTGTGTTTATTTATACTAAATGTTACAGTGTGTGTATGACTCGCTCTGCTCCGCCAGCTTCTAATTGATTGGATTCTAGAACAGCTCTCCTATTGATTGTTTAAAACATGACTCCTTAACATAAAACATGCTTATTCATACACATTACACATACATTCTTTCATTTTTTTCCTGATGCTTTCGCTGTGTATACAGTATGTGTAGGCTAATATGCATGAAAGTAACATGTGCAAGAGGGATGGTGAGGTTTTGCAGTGCTTTACTATGTATAGTCTGTAGGCCTACAGTAAATCTAACTCAACAGACGTAACAGCAAATTCAAAGTCAAGGAACACAACAACGGCAAGACTGCCTGAATTTTGCAAGAAAGTTAACTAGTATTTATCTCTCATGGTTTTGGGGTGAGTCATACACTTTTAAGGCCGTGCCTCACACTCTGAAAGTCCCCAAGAGTATCTCATACTAAATCAGGCACTGCAATTACGAAACAAATCGGCCTAAAATTAAAATAAAATTGTGATTTTCATATTGTGCAAGATTTTTTGTGGAAAACAAACTTTTTGAAGCTTTAAGCAAGAAGCCCTCAGTTAGCACATTGCTAGATTCACGGTTTTCACATGAATATGGCGTAGATTTGTAAGTTATTTGTAAGCAAAACAATGAGATAACAATGTAGGCAAAGCAACACCAATTACTTTCTTAGAGTTATGCCTACCAGACACTAGGAGACTTTGAAAAGACTTTTAAAAGACTGAAGTCCGACACCCTCTCACATCTAAAGACAATGTGTCTTAAGTCACAGAGTTTTATAGACTAGACTATAATATTTTGCAAAGACTGGGGATCTTGGGGGTCACTATTTACAAGACTACAACTAGATTCCTTTTGAGATGATGTCACATCCTGTTCCTGGTGGAAATTTACAACAAGTAAAACTGTTTAGAAAGAAGTGGCAGCTGTCGAAATCCCCGGTGAGTATGTGATTGTGTAATGTTTGCTAGTAACCTACGAGCTGACTGTATGTTTCAGCTGAAGATTGCTAGCTTCAATCATATAAATCGACATGCACAAGTGTATGAGAGAAAGAGAGATTGAGTACTGAAGCCAGATTTATATGATTGAAGCCAGCAATCTTCAGCTGAAATGTACGCTTAGCTCGTAGGCTAATAGCAAACATTCCAATAGCTAGCGCTAGCTTGCAAGTAACCCCGGTTGGGACAGTGGTTAGCTAGCACCGAGGATTTCCAGAGCCACAGCCATTTCTGTCCACCTTTTTTCCTTCTCCACTGTGGTACAGATGGGAGGACACGTCAAAGAGACACTTTTGTTCACTCCACAACTCCACCAGTTCCTCCATGTTTACTTTCTACCCCGTTTGCTGCTTCCTGTTTGGTGCTGCAGAGAACGCTCCTATTGGTTGTTGACAATGTTCGCGTCATTGAACTTACGATAATATTAAACTTGTTTGATTTTATCAGAACGTTTTCATCAGGATGGCTAACTTGGTGCACCTGTGGCATTGGACATTTTGTCCAGGATGGAGACACCGTCTGGGTCAAAGACGGAACGGCCGGTCCTGAGGGAGTTATAAGAGGAGCGAAATGCCTGTTGATGCGCAGAAGGAACTGTATAGAATAATTGAATAAGACACATCAGCTTGAAACCGGGACTGTCCTGGACAAACCGGGACATCTGGTCACCGTATGTTTATGCAAAGATAGTGACCATGAGGTTAGAAAACCTGCTAACTATAGGCAGTGCCACAGTTTCTATAAAGGGTGTGGATGTGACTGTATAATTCTACACTAGTGCTCAAGTGCATGCCCATACATGTTACGTGCATGCATGCATGCATATAAACTACTTCTGTTTGCTTTTATGAAGTTCTAAACATATATGTGTGTGTTCTTGACTTTACTCTGTGAGGTTGTGATATTGTTACAAGAGTTAAAGCCACCTCCTGTGAATAAAGGAAGTCCCGGATACAGCAAAAGAGAGCAATCATCCAGGACCTCAGCACTGGCCAGCTGCATATTGTTCCTTTATTCCCGAGAGAGTTTCTAAATCCATAACTAAAACTAAGATAAAAGTGTTTTGACCCTATTGTGGGATGTTTCCCAGTGTCATGCAGCTACTCAGCAGGTGTGCAGAGGGAGGGTGAGTTTCAAAACACACTGCACAGCAGATAGGCAAAGAGGAACATCAACAAAGCACTGCTGCTATGCACCTCACTGACTGCTCTGACAACCGACGGGGAAAACATTCCGACAGAGAGAAAAAAGAGATGGAGAGAAGGAGAAGAGAGATGTAAAGTGAAAGACAGAAAGAGAAGAGAGAGGAAGACAAAGTAAGACAATAAAGATGGAAGAGAAATAAGAAATATATTCTTTTATTCATGTATTATATCTTGTCGATACTGAATCTAGGAGCTCAATTTACATGTCATGCCAGAAACAAGGCATGTGAAATTTGAGGTTTTCAAAAGAAGGGAACTGCAGAGAAAGGGAGGAGAAATTCAGGCATAGACACAAAGATACAAGCGTGGAACAATAATAGAAACACCTGTACAATCTATTGTTATCAGGTGCAGCAGCTGCACAACAAACACTACATTTGTGAGGCCTGTATGTTCACTGTTAGCTCAGCCTGTGTTGGAGGTGTTGTTAGCTCAGTTTGACTACTTTTGATACCATAGTTTGCACTTTTCATTTGGGTTGCATTGTACTGTAAATGCACTTATTAATACAGTAATACAACTTAAAGCTGCAGTAGGCAGAATATTTTTGGCATCACTGGGCAAAAATTCCATAATAACCTTTCAGCATATTGTAATTCAAGTGTTCTGAGAGAAAACTAGACTTCTGCTCCTCCTCATGGCTCTGTTTTCAGGCTTTAAAACATCTAGCCTGAGACTCTGGCCAATCACAGGTCATTTCAGAGAGAGAGCGTTCCTATTGGCTGTTCTAGAAATGCAGATGTGTGTGCACGTCCCTTCAGATAGTGAAAGCCTGATTCGATGGCGGAACATCCTGCAGAAAAAGTTGCTATTTCAGCAGCAACTACCCAAAAAAGGAAGACGGACTTATCAGAAAGAGTCAGACAATACCGGCGAAGCGTTTCAGAGACGGATAGAAAATGTTGCAAATAGTTTAGCCTTCTGTTTACAGCTGCGACTAGCGCTTTGAGCTAGCCTCACGGCTACGGTTGCTACGGCAGTAGCTCGGGGAAAGCATAATTTTCTCTCCATCTCTCTAATAGTTTAGCCTTCTGCATGAGCTCACCCTGACAGCAGAAGGCTAAGCTACCGGTATTAGCAACATTTTCTCTCCATCTCTGAAACACTTTGGCGATATTGTAGCTCACTAGAGCCTCGAATCACAGTATGGCATCTCAAAGGGCTTACAGGCCCATAAGTATGCAAAGAAACGACAAACAAGCATGTGTTTTCTGTTTCGGAAGGATCTCTTGCCGGCTAATTCGGATTTGCAGGTCAGAGTTCATCTTTGTTGAACTTTGACCAACTGGATGTGCTCAGTCGGCCAATAGAAACTCTGATGGAGTGTGTTTGGAAGTGGCGAAGTAAGCGCAAAGCAACCATACCTTTATGAGAGAGGCCGCCTGCCTCTTTGTATATGTATTTGTGAACATAAAGTAAAGGGACCACCAAATTATACTATACAGTATCCATTATTTGTCAATTTGTCCTCCTCCTGTAAAGGGACAAAAAAAACCCAGTATAGAGGAAGGGCAGGGCAAGAGGAAGATAGCAATCGGAAAATCATATTCGGTTCCAATTCTTGAAAAACAAAAATGAATTCATAGACTCCACTGTTCAGCACATTTGGAAATGCTACTCAGACTTCCTTTCTACTACTATCAGCCAATAATGACACACCCAGTCCAAAACTGGGAAGTCCTAACAGTAGGGCAGGACAATAACAAAGACTGTGGGAGTGAAAAGGTCAACAGAGTTCACCAGGCCTTCTATTAATGAGTAGCACCACCTCGGAGTGGAGCGGAGGGAAAGGGCGCCAATCATCACTGCTCCTCCAGCGCTCCTCAAATGTGTCAACAGAGCAGTGTGAGAGGAGCATGCTCCACTGTTTGCCCTCCCACACCTGACGATGATGGGATAGGTGGAAGAAAAGAGTGGAAGAGGATAGGGTTGACAGAAAGCAGGAGTGAGAGACCCCCTCAACCTCCTCCCACTCCTCCCTCTCAGAATAAAATCCTGTGCCATAAATGTAAGAGCGGGCAAACAGCTCCTCCCCAGCTTGTCGGGGAGTTTGTTTTAAAGTGGAAATGAGGCTGATGGCGCACTTGGCGATTAGCCCCGCGGCTAACATGAAAGGAGAGGAAAAGACAGCTGCTAATTTTCTCCTTTGACCTTTGGCTCCCGCTGGTATTTCATACAAAAGCTGATTTATGGAGGAGCCTAACAGCTCACTGCTACTGGAGGGATTACCGTAAGAGAAAGAGGGAGGGAAGAGAAGAACAAGCTGACCCCGAGGACTCACAGTATCTCAATTCATTCATTTCATCTTTTTGTTTCTATCTGTCCTTTTTACTTCATATGTCCTTCTCCTCTCGCCCATATCTCTTTGTCGATTTTCCTTTGTTTCTCTGTCTGCCTGCGTTAATGGATTTTCAACTCTTTATCTATTTCCATCTTTATTTGTAGTCTGTTTCTGTCTGCATTTGTCCTTCATCCTGCCCATCCTTCCACCCATGCTCTTTCTACATTTCCACTGTGAAATAACAACACAGTCTCACGGCAGCTCGTCAAATAGTCATGAAATTTAATCTATTTGATTTGTGTACATAGACACAAATTTCCCCTTTTTCCGTGACACTCAGCTCGCACAGCTTTCAACAACATATTTTTCATACGAATTTCCAGCAACACGTGACGCACTTATCAATATCCGTTCCAGTCTTTTCAAAATAAAACTATTCAGTTAGGTTTAGGAAAGATCGACGTGTTTAGGCTTAGGCAACAAACTACTCAGTTAGGTTTAGGAAATATTGACTTGTTTAGGCTTAGGCAACAAAACTACTCAGTTAAGTTTATGAAAAGATCGCGGTTTGAGTTTAAATAACTCTGGAAGTGGCGTAACTTAAGTACGTAAGTTATGTGACAAATAAATAAACGTTGACTTAGGTTTCACACGGGACACAAACACCGGTCTCCTGGCAAAAGTCCAGTGTTTTTTTGGCGTTTGCTGCCCTTATACTTCCTGGTTCACAATTATGTGGATTACATACAAACTGATTTCATGCTGACCATCACAACAAAAAAACATGTGAAATTCGTGTCTATGTACACAAATTAATACATTCAATTTCGTGACTATTTCATGAACTGCTGTGTGACTGGGCTGGAGATAACCATTTACAGCACATTAGGTACATACTGTATATGAGGCTCTTCTGTGTCATTATCATTACAAACTGTCTAAAAACAAACCCAGACATGCTGACGCCCTGTGGTGCAAAAATGAGAAAGATGACACCCTTTCTCATCCACTGTGCAGTGCCCAGTTGTGAATATGAATACACATTGTGTCCCAGCACTTTAGCTGCAGGGAGATCCCATCAAAGTCAGTTTCATGCAAATCCCATGTGAGGAGGCCCTGGAATGCCTTTGGGGCAGCGGAGACCCAGGAAGTGGAGATCCGGCAGCACATTCCCTTCTTCCCCTCCTCTCTCTCTACTACTGCCCACCTATTGTTCCCTCAGTTTGCCAAAGGGGGAGAGAGGTGCAAGGGACAATTTAAAAAAAGCCAATCACTGGAAATCCCCACTTCAAACATTCTGGTTGGATATTAGCTTGCAAATCACAGCATGATTTTTCCTGTTGTGCATTTAGTGGAGTCATTCAGTGCCTATAAGATAAACAGTTACGTAAACAAAAACTGTGTTTATATGAAGACCAACTGCTCAAATCCATATAAATGTTTCACCTTGTAGCAGCTGAAAATGATCCCAACAAGACATTTAGCCTTCATGGCTGATTTGTCTTAAAACAAGGAAAAAAGTTTGTTAATGCTGTGAAAGTGGCTAAAGTGGCTCACAGTGCGGCCCCTTTGCCCTTTTTGGTTCAAAGTGCCCCTCTGGAACAAAAAATAAATCATATTTTTTCATTGCTAGTAGAGCTGTCAAGTTAACACGATGATAACGTGTTAGCGCAAATTCCTTTGAACACAACTAATTTCTTTAACGCATTAACGCAACTTGCAAATTTGAGGTTGTTGCAGGCTCAGTTTTAAAGCTAGAATTAAGATACTGGTATTATGAAACTAGAAAACCTGAGGAATCCATTGGTACGACAAATCTCCCTTTAAGGGACATTTGAACAGATGAAAAATATGTGATCAATTTGCGATTAGCTATGGACAATCCTGCAATTAATTGCGTTAAATATTTGAATCGATTGACAGCCCTAATTGCTAGTTTTAGTGTTGTTGCCACTGCTGCTGTTATACGAACAAGCTGTCTTAACACGTTTCATCCACAATTCTAGTGTTATGACGGTCCAATGCCTAGCTCGCACTACATGACGTAAACCCTGATTTTCTACTCGCCATCAGTGTTTGGAGCTCCCCAGCAAAAGTCCCAGATCAGAGGCAAATCCGCCTTGGCTCGGCACTCGCACATCGGTGCTCGAGCACTACGTGTGAACTGGTCAAAGACGCGAACCATGAGGCTTGCTGGTGCATTGCAGACACATTCCAGATATCTACCAGCTAAATATCTGGACCTGTCAGGGAGTCTGCAAGGAGTGCTACAGCCAATGAGAGCGAACCTGAGTGCTGCAGGGATGACGTATTTTTCTAGGCCAACTAGGAAGTTAGCATCACCCTGGTTCTCTCGACAAAAAGCCAACAGGATTGTTTCCATTGGGTTTTTGGATTATTTGCAGAAAATAAGCTCTGTGGCAAACACACTTTTATGGTACTTACACGTTTTGTTCAGCAAGATAATCTCTACAAATTTAAACTTTATGATTTTTGATAGTGTGAATGCAATCGCCAGAAGTAAAAAGCTAACACAAGGCTATAAACCAGCTAAACCACGGTCATATGAGTACACACAACGAGGCTGTAAAGGAGACATGATGACTTTTTGTTGTCTCATTTAGTACTTGTTAGATAACGCCTTTTTTAAGACATATAAAGGCTTCAAAATTCACCAGTGGGATATTTACTGACGTATTTTATATTGTAGAATAAAATGTTAAATGTCTTCAGCTTGTGTTAACCATAGACCTTACTTCAGGCATCTAACTAAAAACCCATTCAAAAGACTTGCAGACGAGGGAACCAGAAGTGCTGAAATGCTAACTCATGTCTGGTTTTAGGACTCATTCCTGCAGCACTTCCATAGGAACTTTACTATATGTCTTGCATTTGCAACATGGACCAAAGTTGTTGTTGCACCTAGGGTAGGGTGTTGGATGTTTGCATGAATAAACATAACACAGTGACTGATCTACATAAAGGAAATAGTAAAGATGTGTGGAAACGGGCTATTATCTGAACACGTGTGCCAACGACAACATCAACAAACATGACCACGGCCATGTCACTTCTCGCGTGTGTTTCCTTGACAAAACGTAGTTTGGAGAGCTCATCATGGAGTCCTCCTGGTGAAAGATCTTGTAGTGTGAGACACTTCCCCTAAAATATCTGTTTACGTCTCTGGACTCAGTGCAGTTTGAATTGTGCATCCATATCTTGGAGCATGACCGGCTAAGGCAGATCACAGCAAGAAAATCCCCATGAGCGCTGGAAACAGCATTAATAATCGGACTTTTTTCACTTTCTTTAAGAAAATAAGACTTGAGATCTCAGTAATAGACAAAATATTAGTAGTTATGTAGCCAATAGCAATAGCTAATATTGAGTTATGCTTGCCGAAGCAATGGTTTATTTGTCCCACACAGAGAAATTACCTTAACATTAAAATACAAAACAAAGCTCAGTTTTCCAAGACAAAACACATCAGTAACATACAAAATCAAAAATACTAGGAAGTGAAATAGTCACAACGAGCAGCTTCGTCACCAGCCAGACACAACAACATGATGAAACTTGAAGGCAGATGTGCGGCACGTTGAATGCAATCAACCAAGGAGGAAGAATATTGTATTCCTGTGTTTTTGGACTAGATATATAAACATGAAGGATATGTGAATTTCTCAAAGATTGTGTCATTGATGCCCAGTTCCATGGGAGGTTTCTTGATATTATTACAAATATAACCCTAGGCACTCTGGTTTGCAACTTTGGGAATTCTCCCAATATTAACGTAACTGACAAATATCATGATATTCATATTGAATTTGTTTTAAGGTGGAATTTGCTTCTTTAAAGGTATGAATGGTATAGCTATTAAATATTCAGAGCATTAAAATAGCAGCAGACAACGTATTTGCTATGTAAAGATACAACACAGTCTCATGAAATTTCATCTATTTGACTTCGAAATTTCCCTTTCTTTCTCGTGACGCTCAACTTTCAACATACTTTTCGTTTTCTTATAAATGCTAAGCACATGTTAATTTCTGCTCCAGTCTTTTCAAATAAAACTACTCAGTCAGTTTAGGAAAAGATAATGGTTTGGTTTTAAAATAACACCGGAAGTGGCTTTACTTAAAGCTGCAGCAGGCAGAATATTTTTTGGCATCATTGGGCAACAATCCCATAATAACCTTTCAGCATTTGTAATTCAAGTGTTCTGAGAGAAAAACTAGACTTCTGTTCCTCCTCATGGCTGCTTTCAGGCTTTAGAACATCTAGCCTGTAACGGGAGACTTTGACCAATCACAGGTCATTTCAGAGAGAGATCATTCCTATTGGCTGTGCTCCGGCCATGTGAGCGGTGCTTGGTATTTCCTCAAGAGCTCTCAACATGGCTGCCAGGTCACAAGCGTTCTCATGTTACAGCTAAAACAGTACACTACAAGATGATTCTGAAAACATTTAAGGAGAGAAATAGTCATTACAGTAACAGAATATTGATTCATATTTGATCAGCGCTGCCTAGTTTGACCATTTGATCAGAGTTTGTGAGTGACTGACAGCCGGCTCTCATAGACGGCAGCTGGACAGCAGACCTCAGATCAGCTCTGACTGCTTGTTTTGTTCCGGTCTGTGAAATCTTGCAGATGCCGTTAGGAGCACCCAGGAGGACACAGAGGCACATGATTGTTTCAGATTACCTGTCTCTACTACTGTCAGGATATAGCGACCCTTTATGAAAATTAGCTCTGTTAACAGTGTTGCTGTTGTTTTCACGTTTATCGTGGTTAGCACCATTAGCTACCAGCCGCTGAATCTCATCCGTCGCCATGTTGACAGCCGTGCACAGTCAATAGAAATGCCCCTAATCTCGCATTTAGCCCCTTTAAGAGAAAACTGGCAGTGTTTTGACCCCCCCCCCCCAAAAAAAAAATACAATTTAAATCAATTATAAAGCGATTTACTATTACTATTAACCTAAATAATGATATATTTCAGGTTAATAACTGGGCCCAAACTGAATAATGAACTAGCTTTGCAGCCATGTTCACACACTGTATGGTTTCAAACTGTATCTCTCCCCTCTCTCTACCTTTTGTTCTCACCCTCTGGGTTTCATTCAGAGTTCAAGCAGGTCATTAGCAGAGTGATTTACAGTGGGAGAGAGGGCAACCATTAAGAAAATGTAAGTGTGTGTGTGTGTGTGTGATCACCATGTGAATGTGTGCATGCATGTGTGTGCCTAACTGTGATCACAGTGTGTGTGTGTATCAATCACTCCAGTGTGGGTGACGACGAGGAGCTGTTGTCTTTCTCATAAAAGGGAAAGGGATCAAAAGGGCTGGTCTACCAGCTGGACCTTCAATCACACTGGAACAACGTGACTTTAGAGCCCTGGGCAGCTGGAGCTCTGGGGACTGATGGCGTGTGTATGTGTGTGTGTTGAACCCTTTTAATCACAGTCCTGCACATTTTCAATTTCCAGATTCCACACTTACCCTATACTTTAAAGCAGGGGTGTCAAACATACGGCCCGGGGGCCAGAACCGGGCGGCCAAAGGGCCCAATCCGGCCCACTGGATGACATTGCAAAGTGTAACAATTGCATAGAAGTCATTACTTCTAATTTTACAATAAAACACACTGCTATTCCTTTTTAGGGGGGTTGCCCTGTCCTAATTAGTGTAGCAGGCCCTATGCTGATATTGCTATCATAGATCCCACATGTTTTCATACAGACTACATGACACAACACTGTCAAGCTACTGTTCATGCCGGGGAAAATGTCTTTGTCAAAAAAGAAAGTGGAAACAGTGTTGAGGTTTCCTAGAAGAATGGATTCCTATTTCTTCACAGAGATAAATTGGAAACCAGTGTGCTTGGTGCTGTTCACAGCATCTTCCAGTGCTCAGGAATATCATATTAGTGTACTACTGTTTTTAGTCGTGGCCAAGAGATGAGCGGGACATCTCAGGCTGTTCATCGTTCTCTTTTGTAAATGGATTTTCCATTAATCATGAACGTTCTTACAATGTATTTGTACTTCATTACACTAACAGGAACGGAATATTTGGCGTTGTTGTATTTATAGGTTGTTATACATTGGTTTTACTGGTCCGGCCACTTGAGATCAAATTGGACTGTACGTGGCCCCTGAACTAAAATGAGTTTGACACCCCTGCTTTAAAGGGTCATTCTGCTTTTATTACCGGCCGCGGACAGCAACGCTGGTATTGTTTTTCACCTTGTGAGTCTGTGTCCTCGTGGTAAAATGTGTCATGTTATCAGTACCACAGAAGCAGTTTTTGAGTACATTGCCAGTTGATATTTCTGTCTGTCTGCGGACAGATTTTTTCACCATGATAGAGTCATAAACGTGCAAGATGCAGTCACCAAACTTTACATGGTGTGTAGTTGAGGTCAATGAAGGCAGAGTTTGAAGATGGGTCCGTCCGACAAAGGGCGCCAGAAGTAGGGGGGTTGGAAGTGGGGAAGTTGCCATTCAAATTTTAGCCAGATTAAATAATATATATTATAATAATACATATTAACCAGATCTGAAGAGATAAATAGTGCACCTGAAATGTTTTATTATCAATGAATCTGCCAATTATTATCTATAATTAATGCATTAATCATGTATTCTAAAGACGGTCAAACAATAGTGAAACAAGCTCATCCACAATTTCCAGAGCCCAAGTCTTCAAATTGCTTGTTTTGTGTGAACAGTCAGAACCCAAAGACATTTTATATGACAAGGAAAGCATTGGATCCATTCAAGAAGCTGGAACCAGCAACGTTTGATACTTTTGGCATTAAAAATGACTAAAATGATTAATCGATATTAAAATAGTTGTTCCTTTTCTTTCAACCGATTAATTGATGAGTTGTTGCAGGTCGAGGTCACAGTAAAGCTGTGATGGATGTTTAAAAATGGGCAGATTTGATAATCATTCCAATGTTCATCTTGTTTTTTTCTTCCTAATAAATTTGTCCAAGTTTTGTTTAAAACTTTTCATCTCACAGTTTGAGGTCATCGCTCTGCCATGTTATCATGTTCCCAGATCTCAGCAATAAGCTTTTGTGACGTCAACCATCTAAATGATGACCAAAACTATGAAAATAAGACCCAAGTTGAAATACACTGGAATTATCATTTAATTGCATTCTGTATGTTTGAGGATAGTGGTTTGATAGTAGGACTATAAATTCCTACGAATTGTCCAGCAACATGTGACGCACGTGTCACTTTACGCTCCAGTCTTTCAAAATAAAACTACTTAGTTAGGTTTAGGAAAGATTGCAGTTTGGGTTAAATAACACCAGAAGTGCCGTAAGTATGGAAGTTACGTGACCCAAACGGCTTAGTGAGCTTTAGGAAATATCCCGGTTTGGGACTTAAGTATAAAAGTTACATTACAATTAAATCAACTTTGGCTTGTGGTTTCACATGAGAGACGAATACCGGCTTCCTGGGCCAAAGTCTTGTGTTTTTTGATCCGCCCATTCACCCTGACCTCCTTCTTACAAAATGTCCGCCGCTCTTTTTACTTCCCGGTTTCACAATTACGTGGATTACATACAAATTTATTCCAGGCTGACCAACTATTTCACGTAACTATTTTACAAACTGCTGTTGCGACTGGGCTGGATCACAGCATTCCAAGATCGGTTTGGCTAAGGACCTCTCGATGCATGTCATCCCCCATCTCACTCTCCCCTCAATTCCTGTCACTTCCTCTACTGTATGCTATCTCATAAAGATAAAGAAATATGGCCAAAAAATACTTGACAAAAAAGAATGACTTCAGAAGAATTCATTTATTCATGTACCATAAACAAGCTTTAAGGGAATCCTAATGCAGATGTCTGAAAGCTGGAATGACAGTGGCAGCCTATCAAGTGCCCAACTTTGAAGCCATTAACATGTACTTACCCACTGCCGTATGTCAGCTCTATTCTAATGATGCTCCTCCACAACATTAGCCGCCACCTGTAACAAACAAAACACAAAAGTTGTTATTTACAAGTAGGGCTGTCAACGTTAACGCTATAATAACCACTTCAGGCAAAATCAGTTTAATGCACTATTCAACACAATCAACAATTGATCTTTCAGATCCTTCCTTTGTAGTGGGATATGGTTTAAAGTTAGAGTGAAAATACTATTATCATATGAAACTAGACAACTAAACAGTCCATCCGGTACAACCATGTCATACTAGCTTGTCTGGAAGGAGGTTAAATAACGCTGCAAAGTTACACTAAATGTTGGTGAGGAAAAACTAGTATGGCCATTTCAAAGGGGTCCGTTGATCTCCAAATATGTGAATGTAAATGGGTCTATGGGTACCCACAAGTCTCCCCTTTACAGACATGCCCACTTTATGATAATCACGTCATCACAATATTTGTCATTGTTTTGTGTTGTTCATTGATTTCCAATAATAATAAATATATACATACATTTGCATAAGCAGCATATTTGCCACTCCCATGTTGATAAGAGTATTAAATACTTGACAAATCTCCCTTTAAGGTTCATTTTGAACAGATAAAAAATGTGTAATTAATTTTGTGATTAATCACAATTAATTATGGGCAATCATACGATTAATCACAATTAAATATATTAATCGATTAACAGCTCTATTACAAGTAAAAAAAACAAATTACAAATCCTCTAATGTTTTATAACTTTTAGCAAGTTGTGTCATCCACAGGTTGTTCATTGTTGCTGACTCTGTAACCCAGTGGACTGTGGCATAATCTGTGATATGGCACAGACTTGAGTGTTTAAAAAAAAAAACCACTAGCTGCATGTTGAAGGAGAATGCACAAGCTACTGCAACCAGAGTTCAGCGGCTACACAGATGAGGTGAGAGATCAACATTCTTGCCGAGACATTCCACAGACATAACTTATCATATTTCCTCCTCAAGCCCCCTCTCCGAGCTCCAAAGTTCCAAAATGTCACCCTACTTGCTTTTCTGAGCGGTATAAATCACCTCTCTGCTTGACAAAGGAAAGAGGATTTCACCTGAGTGTGTGTATGAATGTGTGTAGATGTTGAGGCAGCAGATCAAAGTTGCAGGAGAGGCATGACTGCAGAGCTTTAAGATCTTGACACGCCTGTTATAGGTGTCATGTTGACAGTTTTTTGTCTGGGGGCCTTGTCCGGACTGTCCCCTTGTTCTAAGAAGATCAATAGACGGGGTTTCTTCGATACAGACAGTACTGTGGTGCATGCGCATTCAGGGGGTAAAACCGCTTGTAATCAATGTAGATTTCACAAGTTATGCATTCTTGTTGACTACACTAGACCCCTGCAGAGTCCGACCACCACATATCATTATCATATGACATAACACAAGGCTTTTCATCCAGGAGACCGCTTTTGTCCCCGTGTTCAGAAAACGTTCACTTTCATTTTCACTGTACAAACGTAGTAGTTTTGAGCCCAATTTCTTTCCTAAACCTAATTATGGTGGTTTTTGATGCCAGATATAAAGTGACGCCAAGGGTGGTATGTGACAAGTTGGGATGAGGAATGTGTTGTTCATACTTAAGTTCCAACGGTCCAAACAGACAATGATTGGTTGGGTCAAAAAACACAGGACTTTCACCCAGGAGACTGCTGGTGCTCCGTGTGAAACCAAAAGCAATGTGAGTTAGTGTAGCCCATGTACAGAAGTTAAGTTACGTAACAACTTAAGTTGCAACAAAGTAAAAATAACAAAGCTGCTTATTTTAACCCGAACCACAATCTCTTCCTAAACCTAACCAAGCTGTTTCCTGTGAACCACAGAAGTTTATTTAGAAAATTCATTGTATGCATATAATGAAGAGAAACTGCTGCTAGAGGGGTATACATCAGACAGGCACATACGGGTACTTTGCCAAAAAGTTAAAGCCGCGCCCCCTTTTGGGGGAAAGAAAACCGAACAATCTCATAGACTTCAATGCCATTTGACGAATGTTTGGATTGTAATTTTGACAAACTCGTATGCAGTCATCTCTTGTTATAAAAACGTTTGTTTTATACACATGTCTTTGTAAATATTTTAGCCTGAACCTAAGCGTTCATGATACCTTAATAATGAAGGTTGATCGCCACCATGTCCCTTCAGTCTTCCCCTTCCAACACAGTGACCAGATATTGATCCAGACATCTCTACATATCTGACTGAATCCCGTTAGACTAAAGTGGTGGACACACTGCCCGCTTGAGGCTCGCGTGAGGCTCGCGTGGCGTGTTGTTTTTATTTCGGCGTCCATGTTCATTCCATGTTAACAGGTTAGAGTGGACACACCTGCCCGCATGAGACGCGCGTCTATTTTATAGAATAGAAGGCTCGCCTATTTTACACGCGAGCCCCTCGTGTCTCAGCTGCGTGTCCCAGCAGCAACAGACAGTGAAGGTGATCTATTAACAGTATATGGACATCATATCAGCTACATAATAAAGTTTACATGTCTAGACATCTGTAGAATATGTCACAGACAGTTAAAGTGATCTAGTGACTGTATATAACATCATACCAGCAAGACTTTACTGCAGTTTACATGTCCTGGACATCTGTAGAAATATGTCACAGACAGTGAAAGTGATCTAGTGACTGTACATTAACTTCATACCAGCAAGACTTTAATACAGTTTCGAGGTTTATCTGTAGAATATGTTACGGAGATGAAAAAAATAAAGTTAAGTAAACCTGTTTTAAATCAACACTTCCTGCTTTCATTTCAAAATAAAAGCCCTCAGGCGTTTTTTCCTATAGTCAGAATCCCTTCATTTGTTAACACAAGGCTTTTATTCTGAAATATGAGCAGTCAGTGCTGTGGAAAACACGACAGTCACTTTGGGAGCTCAAAAAATTTATTACGTTTGGGGTTTAAATCAACACTTCCTGCTTTCATTTCAAAATAAAAGCCCTCAGGCATTTTTCTATAGTCAGAATTCCCTCATTTGTTAACACGAGGCTTTTATTCTGAAATTTGTGCCGGACAGTGATGTGGAACAAGCAGTGACTTGAAAGCATCATAAAGGAATACAGTAGGCCTACTGAGTTTTAATTGTGGATTATTACTATTATTTACTAATTTACCACACGTTTTCTGAACCTTTCTCTGTCTAAAATAAATATAAATTATATTTATCATGAAGTTAAATGGCCATTAAAGGCAAACTCTATGCAGAAAGAAAGGGCTGTCAGCAGCAGCAGAATACAGCTGACAGGTAGCAGACACGCTCCGACAGGCAGCTAACTCGCGTCTAGTGTGTACACCCTAGGTGTGCATCACGCAGCCATGACGTGATGCTGCCGTCACGCGAGCCTCATCCGGGCAGTGTGCCCATGGCTTAAGTGTTGTCTGTAAATAACCAACGGTTAATAACCAACTGTTTGATCTATAGGCTGGAGACGACAGTTCTGATGCTGCTATAAACGTTAATGTATCACTGCAGCAGCCTCAACACTCAAGCTAACGTTAGCTAGCCATGCTAGTCACTGTCACCAGCATCATTAGCCATTTAGCACACTGACAGTGAATATTCACGTATCGTATGAGCCTCAGATCTCAGTGTGAAAGCCTTGTTAACCTGCTACACACAACAGCTGTTCATCATTTCCTCTCCTGTGACAGCGAGTTTCTTTCCCCCAAAAGGGAGCGCAGCCTCGGAGAGGACGCCATGCTGGTCTGGTCTATAGCCTGGAGCCATAAAGCCATGCTGGTCTGGTCTATAGCTTGGAGCCATAAAGCCATGCTGGTCTGGTCTATAGCTTGGAGCCATAAAGCCATGCTGGTCTGGTCTATAGCTTGGAGTCATAAAGCCATGCTGGTCTGGTATATAGCTTGGAGTCATAAAGCCATGCTGGTCTGGTCTATAGCTTGGAGTCATAAAGCCATGCTGGTCTGGTCTATAGCTTGGAGCCATAAAGCTCCTCTATTATATCTTTTTTAGGACACGGTAGGGGAACAAATCAGAGATCATCATTTTTGGATTTATTGTTGGTTCAACTAACTACACAGCAACTCTTCAGCATAGCGTTACATGGGCCATTTGGAAGTCACTTGGAACATTTCAAATGTTGGTCTATTTCAACAGGCACACTAATAAGTAAAGTATGCTTGAGGAGAGGAGCTTACAAGGTAAAACCAACAAATCTTTGAGACATCTGTCTGTTTTATTGAGCCGGAGACATACTGAAGGTAATAGAACCTGTTGAGGGTACAGGGAGTGGGGTGGATCTTTGTCTATGTGTGTCATGACATCACCCTGTCTGTTCCCGGTCCCTTTTGAGGACTCAGTGGGTAACAGGTTGTGAGACAAGGTTTCAAAACCACACATCAAGGAGGAGGTGTGTTACAAATGAGGTGAATTTACAGGAAAGGAAAGAGATAACCGGTTTGTGGCGACTGCACTCCTGCCAAAAAACGCTCTTATAAACACCTTCAAAGGTGGAAGAGAGGTTGATGCAACATCTAAATATGTTCCACTGTGTGTTTATGTAAGCGTCTCTGTATGTTACCTTGTATGTCCAGTTTTAGTGGAGGATTGAAGGATTATAATACGTCCTCTATGGATTTAGAACATTTTTGAAGTCAAGGCTCAGACAAACCTTTGAAAGCCTGTTGTGTAATTTCAAAAATGCATGGTCACCAAAGTAAAACCCAGAATAGTGAGAAGTTGGTGGAAGGTTTTTGACCCTGCAGCAGTGATAGCTAAATGCATGGAAGCAGCTTGGAATGGTTTCAGACACATTCTTTAGGGCAGCCTCAAAAAAGGTTGCTTTTTTTTTTAGTCCCTTTGGAATCTGAATGATATTTCAGTCAAAAGGCGAAGCAACAAGCCTGTTGGTTGTGTGGGTGAAATTCGGATACCATCCAATGTTCAAAGCCTTGAAATACATATGCCACACAATGTTAAAGCATTCCTTTTCACAATTTACAATGCATAAACATGATGGTTTACAGAGGCCCAGGGTGATTATTTGCACAGAGGTCTAGTTTCAGCTATTCAGGTTTTCTTGAGGCTGCCCCCACGATGCCGCCCCACAAAGTGATTCTTGAAAGTGTTAAACCCACAGGCCCCCCAGCCTTGGTGGACACCAAACACTGACTGTTTTAGACTTCAAATATCTAACACAGATTGTCCAGACAGCACAAGCTACAAAAAGCAACTCACGCCTGTATGAAAAGAAAACCAAACTATTGGGGATTTATGTTGTTTTATACCATAAATGTTGTTCCATTGTGCTGTGCCATTCCTCTAGCATTTCACACATTTCTGAGTTTTATGAATGAGCAACACAGTCTCACAGCAGTTCGTGAAATAGTCACGAAATGTAATCTATTTGATTTGTGTACATAGAGAAGTGACGGCTCAGCACGACTTCAACAACCTATTTTTTGTGCTTTTTCCTATGAATGTCCAGCAACACGTGACACGTGTGTCAATTTCCGCTCCACTTTTTCAAAAATAAAACTACTTAGTTAGTTTTAGGAAAATATTGCTGTTAGGGTTTATATAACACCGGAAGGGGACATAACTTAAGTACTGAAGTTACGTGTCAAAAAAGGGACTTAGTTAGGTTTAGGAAAAGATTGTGGTTTGGGTTAAAATAACTCCGTAAGTACCGTAACTTTAGTACGGAAGTTACGTGATAAATAAAACAACTTTGACTTGTGCTTTTACACAGGACACAGACACCGGTCTCCTGGGCAAAGTCCTGTCTTTTTTGACCCACCCATCCACCCCGACCTTCTCCCTACACAGTGTTTGCCGCTCTCTATACCTCCCAGTTCATAATTACGTTGGATTGCATACGAATTGATTTCATGCTGACCATCACAGAAAAAATTTGAAATTCGTGTCTATGTACACGAATCAATACATACAATTTTGTGACTATTTAACAAACTGCTGTGCAACTGGGCTGGAATGAGAGAGGTCTGCTTCATATATAAAGGTAAGCACCACCTCTGTTATTCCATGACAGCAATATATTGTTTTTCTCCAAAAGAGATGCCATATAAATCTCATACTGTGTAAGTTAAAGTCTGACAAGTTGCACCTTAAAACTCGACTTTGCTCTGGGTCATGTATTCATGGAACCGTCTTTCTGCACATACGGAACATGAACTTACTGTCAGCAGCTCTGATAACACAAGAGAGAATGCGCCAATTTCTCATTTCTCAAAAGTTGTGAAAAACCTAAGCAGAGCAGCATTTCCGCAAGGGCCCCACTGATGTATCTTGAAAGACTGTGACTTCTCAGTTTGCATTTGATACGGTGTCTTTTTAGCAGCCACGCGAGAAAGCCAGTTATGGGAAAACTGCAAAGGGAGAGACAGACGAGCTCCTGGGCCTTTAGAAGTCTTGTCAAAAGCCTTTCCTTTCTATGCTTTGTCCCACTGATATTCATCTTTGCCAGTTGAAAAGTGAAGACGGCAAAAACTTCGGGCTTGAAAAGAACTTTTCAACTTCTAAGAGACACCTCGCAACAGGACTGAGTATTTGAAAAAAGGAAAAAAAAACTGAAACAGTAGGAATGGAAGGGACTTCCAGACTGAGAGGCATGTTTAAAGAATTCAGATACTGTGTTTGGAAAACGAAGCGACGATGAATATGGCATTGTCCTCTGGTGAGAAGAGGAACCAGGCACATACAGAGTGTGTTGATTCTGGCATGCTTTGTGCCCACATCCTCTAAAATCAATTTTGACATATCCCAATAAACCAGCACAGCAGTTCGTGAAATTGTCACAAAATTTCAATTTTTTTTTCGTAATGGTCAGCACAAATCAATTCGTATGTAATCCACATAATTGTGAACCGGGAAGTATAATGCCGCGTAGGGAGGATGTCAGGGTGGATAGGTGGGTCATATAACACATGGACTTTCGCCCAGGAGGCCGGTATTTGTGTCCCGTGTGAAACCAGAAGTCAAAGTTGAATTATTTGTCACGTAACTTCCGTACTTCTGGTGTTGTTTGAACCTAAACCGCAATCTTTTCCTAAACCTAACTAAGTAGGTTTAATTTGAAAAAGTTGTAGCAGAAATTGACATGTGTCACGTGTTGCTGGGACATTCGTAGGAAAACGCACGAAAAATATGTTGTTGAAAGTTGTCTTGAGCATCGAAAAAAGGGGAAATTTGGTCTATGTACACGAATCAAATAGATTACATTTTATGACTATTTCACAAAACTGCCGTGAGATTGCGTTGAATAAACATGTACTTAAGCTTTCTATATATTCTCAGTCTGAGTGTGTGTGTGTGTGTGTGGTGTGTGTGTGTGTACGAGACAGACATAGATAGATATAATAGAAAGAGAGAGACTGTGTATGTGTGTGTGGTGATGTGCATGTATTAGCTACAACCATCAGTAACACCTTGTTAGACAGAATTCTCCTCAGAACTGTCGTCCTACAGGGGGCTGTTAAAAGAAAAGTTTAATTAAAGTTGATCACTATTTATTTCATCTCAGTGGGGCCTTTCAAAATTTGCAGAGCAAAAACTTTCACTCCACATCTTTTTACCTCAACTCGTCTCTCAAAAGAAAGCTGACTTCATCACCGCACCTCGAGAGTTTGACGAAAATGAACGCTAAGCTCTTGAATCCTCCCTTTTCTTTCGCTCAATGGCAAAATGACTAAATGATACTCCTCCCTTTAATCGACGCACTCAGCGATAACAAAGAGACTTTGAGACACTTTGAGGCCACCTAACGATCAGAAGCATCAGGAGGTGCTCTTCGTTTTCGTTGACGGACAGGCAGATCAAAAAGCAAGCCCCTTAAACGCTTCTACCACTTTAGAATAATCTCGCCTTTTCCCTCTTTCAAGCACAAAGTGGGAAGAGAGAATAATCGTTTCATCTTTACTCTTTTCTCCAGTTTCAAAGTTATTTTGCCCGTGATAAAGCGCTCCGTATTGACGACTTCGAAGGTGCCTTGTCTCTTGAAAGAAATGACATTTTATCTATATATAGTGTTAGAGTGTGCTTCAATTTAACTTTGTCTGGCGCAGAGCGTGTCTAGTGTTGATGTGGCTGACAGCTGCTGGTTGAAAGGACACGGGGAAAGTACTGAAGATTTCAAATGAAGTTTGCCATGACGACAGCGGCTTGATGTATGCTAATCAATCGATGGGGTAGAAAATATGCTTGCTGGTGGAGAGAGAAAAAAGGAAAGAAAGTGTGAGTGACAGAAACTTGTCAGACAGCGCTCACCGAGATATCAAAAGTCACAAAGTTTGCGTCGCCACACAAGAGCCCAAATCGCATGTGGAATATGCTACAAAAGGTTTGACTTGAAACGCATTGCATTTGATATAAAGGAAAAGAAATTGGGACAATTCTCCATATGGTGTGGCAGCAAGCGAAAGTCTCCTTTTTTTTTGACAAGGGGGGGGGGGGCGAGCTTTGTCTCTGTGGACACCTACGGTGAATCCTGAGAAAATTCTCTGTCTAGGTCTGTCTGAGCCTCTTCCATCCTTCAAAGGACACGGGCTATAGGATGTTGAATTTACATCACAAAGACCCTGAACTGTCTCAGCAAGTAAAGGTATAACAGACGATCAAACGGACACAAACATCAATATCTAATAGAACAGATTGTGGAAGATGGACAAGACATCTGCTTTAAAAAAAAACCATTCAGTCAAGGCTAAAAAATATTCTTCCGCTACAGTTTATCAGAGTTGTTTAGAAGCTTAGTAATATCGCAGCCAGATGCTTCCAAGTTTACCACCGTGGAGCGACCTCTCCGGGCTACCTGACTCGGAAAACTCTGGGTAAAAGCACAGCGTTGTGAGTTGGCTGCTGTTCATTTTAGCTTTCAGCTCAGCAGCCGGGGCTTTTCGTAATGCGTAAAAAAAAAATCCAGTCCAGATGTGGATCCCTGTGGAATTCCAGGAAAACACACACATTATCTCCACTCATCTGTTCATCCACATGTATGTCTCAACAACAGGTTAAGATGACCGAGACAGCAAATTCAATCACCAGCGAATGATGGCAAAGACACACCACTCTTAACTTCTCTCCTTTATGTCTTAAATGTGGATATATCAAAAGCTCCGTTTCCACCGCAGGAACTTTCCCCCGGAACAAGGAACCTTTTGAGGAACTCTTTGCATTTCCCCCGCAGGGACCAGGGTCTAAATTAAGTTCCGGGGACATTTTACCACCCAAAAAGGCCCTGGTCGGGGAGTAGTACTTTCTGAAAGTACCAGAACTTTCGGGCTGGAGTCTGCCTCAACTGTACTGCTTCATTCATAAAATAAGGAAGTACTCCAGTATCGATTTAGGACCATTTTAGGACGAGGGGGAGCATTTCTCTTTGTTTGATACCATTGACAGTAAATTTAGGCTCTGCTGTTGGCTTCCTGACTCATTTAAAAAAGAGAGAGAGAAAAAGAGAGTGAGATCGTGCGCAGCGGTAGAAGAGAGGGAGACGTAGCGCGGGCGGTTAGCTGTGAATGGACCAACAAGAAATGTTCAGATTGTTTCACAGTGTGTTAACGTTCTAAAGCAGAAATAAATAACCTTCAGCCACTCAAACAGATGATTTACTGAGGAGACAGACGCTCTTAGTTCATTTTCCCTCTGCTGCATTTCATCATTACATCCAACGTGCAGCAGTAGATATATGCAGCAGTAAATATCGTTGCGATGAGACAAAACCACTAGTTTTTTAGATGGAAACAGACGGGCACACCTGAACTGCAGACTGCAGAGTATGTTTACCACTGTGACCACAGGCAGCCCTCGTCCCATGTCATGTTGCTTTTTTCATACGTCAGCGGACTAATTTGCCTAATCTTCGCAGGTCTTCAGACGCGGTGGAAACACAGACAACGCTGGGCTGAAGCAGCCGATATTAGACTGTGTCAGGCTATTAAATAGGCATATCAGTCGCTATAAGCCCCATAGATGTGGGTCAATAGGGGCCCTACTGCATCCACTAGTAGGTTTTATCTTCTATTTACATTGGTAGATCACCGAAAGAAGGTATAAAGAACACATCAGTGACCTCTAGTGACAGTAGTAATTATGAAGGAGCAGAAGCAGAAGTCAGGTGCTCTCACCCAGGAGAACGAAGTTGACATCCCGTGTGAAACCCAACAATGTGTAGTTGTCTTTGTGTTCGTAGTTATTTTAACCCAAAACATGATGTTTTTCCCTAAACTTAACTGTTGTTTTTTTTTTGTCTAAATCCTAAAGAAGTTGTAGTTTTTGTTGCCTGACTTAACTGTTTCACTTTCACTTTTTACAACATAGTAGGCATTTCTAGGCCCCTAATGGACCATCATATATGGTGCTTATAGCACTGAAACGCCTATTTAATAACAGTCAAATAGGGTGGCTAAAGGAACCTTTTAGTTCCTTGAAAAGTAGTTTCCCGGGACTTTGGTGGAAACCCAGCGAAAGTATTTCTGGGCTCTACTCTATATGGTGGGTTTTAATTGCATGTTGTTAAGCCACTACATGTGGAGATTAAATTCATGCACCTCTGTGTTAACAAAATAGACCCACATCATTAAGACAAAACAAACATGGGAGTATCATAAAATGTAAAGTCTGCAGCGGACGACTGAGGAGAGTGCCTCCTTTATTGGTTGGATGTCAGAACCACGAACGCTCTTCCAAACTCACTGTTAGAACAATAAATCTCACATACTAACAGTCATGCTCATGTACACCATGTCTAGCTCATATTTACACATACAGAATAGATTTGTTCATGCTGGCACACACATACATACACATACACACACACACACACACACACACACAAGGCAGCCATGTTATCACCAAATGTGATTAACGCTGTAAAACGATTAACATCAGGGTATTTATTCAAATCTAGACATCAAACACATTCTTTCTTTCTTTTTTTATCTCCACAGATCACAGAAGTTACTGTCAGGGGAGAAAAGGCGCCTTCGATAAGCTCAGCGTCCAGCGCGGTCGGCCAAACAAGGCTGCGCAGTCAGCACGACCCTCTAGCTCTCTTTCATCATTTACAGAGGGAGCGTGCCACGCCAGCGCCGTTTCTCCACGAGAACAAGGCCACTCACTGTCGGGCGGACAATGGACAGTAGAGCTAGAGGTGGCAGTGGACTCATTGTGAAGGATGATGTCACCGACATCAGACCCCGACACTGCCAGACACCAAGCAGAGGATCAGCAGGTCAAGAGCGAGGGCGGACGGCAAAATGGTAACAGTGACACACGGCTGTAGGGTTGAGGGGCTGGAGGACATGAATGGAGTGTGTTCACGGTACGGCTGGAAGAAATACACACTCAGCAAAGATATATAACGTCACGCACAGAATCAGAAGCAATGAAGGCGATCCAGACCAGAGAGACAAAAGCTGAGCTTTTGAATTGCACTGTGGTGATGCCCTCTGATTGTGAACTCTAAATAGCTGCCTGTATTCAGGGCAGTGCCTACGCAGTCACCCTATTCAACTGTCCCTGCAGAGAGAGATCCAGCCACGCAAGATTCACCCAATATTCTATCTATGAGCAACCTTCAAAGCATACGTAAGGGATAATGTACAGCGAGCTGGTCATGTTGTTGAAATAAACCTTGACACGGTGGTGGAACCCGACGCCCTGAAGGGTTTATTTCACAACAATGACCGGCTCAAATGATAATGAGGCGGTCCTTGAAATCTTTCTCCTTTGTTATGGGGTCCCTTGGCCCCAGAAAGTTTGAGAACCCCCTGCACTAGGAGGCAGAACGAGTTTTCCTTTTCCCAGTTTGTCTCAGAAACATAATTCAATCCTAATCTTGTGAGTTTAATTTGATCGTTTTGGATATTTGAAGAGCAGAGGGGGTCAAATTTAATTGTCAGATACTCTTAAGGACCACAAAAGCATTTTAAATCACACCATTAGGGGCCTCTCCTCAGATGCGGGCCCCCCTAGTGGCAATTGACTGTACTTAAAACTGTAATTTTTGCGAGGCAGTAGAGCTGCTGACACTAAATCATTTAAACACTTTTGGGTGTTTTACTCCAAGTTACTGGAGTGATCATGAGAGCTTTCCTAGTTACCCTTTTGCAGCTGAAGAAGTTCAATGTAATTCAATTCAATTTTTTATATAGCATCAAGGTCTACAACGTACTCTATATAGAGACGCACAGCAACCACAACAGCATACAGCTATAAGTAGTAATACAAATAGGACTAATAACAATAATCAATAGAGGTAGATAATAGAAATATTGCTGATACAAATAAGATGCGACATAGTGTCAAATGCTGCATAAGGTATTTCTATCTTGGAGACGTTACTTGTGTGTATGTGTGGGAACATCAAAACCGTTTTAATTGTGGTTTTTAATCTGGACTAAGATTATTCTAATGGGAAATCTTTAGTGGAGATGCTCCGACTCAATTTCCATCTGGGATTATTGAAACTCTTTCATTCACAGGCTTATATCTCAGTGTGGATAATCAGCCTTAGTGCCTTGGCTTTGCCATTAAAAAACAACATGGAAATATGATATTACGGTGTAAACACACACACTGGTGTGCACCCCCACATGCACACACACTTGTTTATCTACTGTATGTGGTGATACGTTAACCTGCTGGATGTAGCTTAGTGTGAATTTGAGATGTGTTCTTTTGCTTTTTTTTTTTTGTTGACGGGAACATGAGGCCTAGGACGCCCATGTAGGTCAAAAAACAAATCCTGCGCCTCAAGCTGGGAAGCAGAAACTTCTCTTGAGCATCTGAGGGAAAGGAGCAAGAGCACTGAGTTTCTTCCAGGTGCTGCTTTTCACAGTGGTAATCCTGCCACGGCGTGACTGTGATTTTTACAGAAAATCTCTCCAAACAGGGCCCAGATGGTGGGAGGTAGAAGCGCACACACACAGAAAACACATTCATTCACAGACGCACACACACACACACACACACACACACGCACACGCACACGCACGCACACACACACACACACACACACACACACACACACACACACGCACACTGTATACAGACAGGCGTACACTTAAACTAAAGGTGAGAACTGACTTGTTGCTCCTGGGTGGTCTCTGTGTAAAGATAAGAGCAGGCAGGAATAAAGCTGGTTACGTTGAGGCACAAGTTTGGGACTGTTTTGTTACGTTCCTCTTTTATACACATGTGGAATGTCTGTGGCAGAGTTAGAGCTCGTTCCTTTCTAAGTTTAGCTCCGATTACAGAGGGCTTTCTTGATGACAATGAGTCAGGACTGAAGCTGTATAAACCTCCTCCTCGGCTCTATTTCTACGCTCTGTTTGTGGAGGAGTTCCATGTGTCCTAATACAGGAGACACCTCTGCTTTGTAGCGGTGTTGGTCAGGCGTGAAGATCCTGACCTGGTTAGCATGTGGAGGAAAAGTGGATATGGAGGACGTTTGAAATGAAGAGATAAAAGAGTTAATCTTCTACCGTTTCTAAACCGATTCCCTCCATAGCTCCCTATTTATGTACAAGGAAAGAAAAAAAACTTGCTCCATCTCTCCCCAGCCTTTCTCCATCTCTCCCTTTCTGTTTCATGTGGTTACTGGAACAACAATGTACATTCTGAGTGCTAGGCCTTTGATGTTGTTGCATTCACCGAGCCGTCTTAAACCGGAGGAGAAAAGAGAGGGCGAAAAAGACGCAGGAGATATTCTGTGGTGTGCTTTCTCTCTCTCTCTCTCTCTCTCTCTCTCTCTCCCTCTTTCCATCTCTCTCTCTCTAACTGGCAAGGCATCTGACATCTCCCGGCAAAAGACAAATTCGGTTTCGCCTGTTAAGTCGTCAGTCAAAGCTGCGCAAGAGTTTTTTTTCTGTCTTTCTTGCTCTCTCTCTCCCTCTCTCTCTGTCTTTGCTTCATTTCCGTGGATGCGGTGTTGTGAAGGCCGCTTACACGCTTTTCAAACAATAACAGTTCACCCCCCCCCCCACCGCAAGTTTCCTCTCTGCCAGAACCCTACACATGCCAGCACATCCTTTAGAGAGCCTTGAACCGACAACAAACGCTAAGCATTTTCACCGCCGAGAGAAAAGAGGGGCCCATCCGCAAGCCTCTGTGTAATTAAACTAGATCTAATACTGTTATATGTTTCTCTTAGTGAGAGGGAGCGTTTCAGGGGCCTCTTTCTCACAGCGGTGAATAGCTGTTTCCAGGTCAACACAATGCCCTGCACAGAGAGGGAATAAAGCTATATGAAAGGGACATTACAGGTTTTTAAACTTGCTTTTTAGAGGCCTCAGCAACTCAGTCTCACGGCAGTTTGTGAAATAGTCCCGAAATTTAATCTATTTGATTTGTGTACATAGACACACATTTTTTCATTACGCTCAGCACAACTTTCAACAATGTATTTTTCAGACATTTTGCTACAAATGTGCAGCAACACGTGACGCACGTGTCAATTTACGCTCCAGTCTTTTCAAAATAAAAGTTCTTAATTAGGTTTAGGAATAGATCGGCGTGGTTAAGCTTAGGCAACAAACTACTTAGTTAGGTTTAGGAAAAGATCACGATTTGTGTTTAAATAACACCGGAAGTGGCGTAACTTAAGTATGGAAGTTACGTGATAAAACTACTTAGATAGCTTTAGCACAACATCACAAAAAAAATAACTACTAACTAAATAATTTCCTAAAACAGCTGGGCACTGTTGTTTTTAGCAAATGCTACTCAAACAGTAGGTAATAGAGCATTTTTTGGGGACTATTTTCAGCCGCGGATTTGTTGCTCTGGTATTTAAGGCACCAAAACAGTGTATATGAGACTGTCTTAAAATAAACTACAGTGGATGTGTTCATGTTAATGAAGGACCATGTCAGCCAGTGAAACAATGTGGCTCATTTATGTGTTTTCTATAGTTTTTGGAAAACAATGGAGCTCCATGGACAGAGGAATAAGCAGCCTGGTCTCTAAAGATGATGTTCCCATACAACAAAACTGCATTGTCAATTACATTTCAAGTGAACATATTTTCTCCCAAATTACATTTTGTTTTTGATTTATCACAAATAAACTTGGAAAAAAAAGTTTGAAAATTTGTGCTAGGCAATTTTACACTTTATTCATTTAATAAACCGTCAGGAGCCTCAGTAGCGGTGGAAGATCCATGTGGAGCAACAACAGCCTGGCACCTCCTCCTCATGCTGGCCACCAAGCTGGTCACATGTTGCTTTGGGATGGCGTTCCATTCCTCAACCAGGATTGGTTGCAGGTCAGCCAGCGTGGTTGTGTGTTCCCTCAATGATGTCACTAACAAAACAAGGCTTGTCATCATTGAAGGCCATCTCAATGCAGTGAGATATCGGGATGAGATTCTGCAGCCAGTGGCGATCCCATATCTCCACAATCTGGGACCTAACTTCATCCTCCAAGAAACAACGCTCGCCCCCACAGAGCCAGGGTTATCACAGACTACCTCCACAATGTGGGAATAGAGAGAATGGAACGGCCTGCCAAGAGTCCACACCTCAACCCAATTCAACACTTGTGGGATCAGCTTGGGTGTGCTGTACGTGTTAGAGTGACCAACACAACCACGCTGGCTGACCTGCAACCAATCCTGGTTGAGGAATGGAACGCCGTCCCACAGCAACGTGTGACCAGGTTGGTGACCAGCATGAGGAGGAGGTGCCAGGCTGTTGTGGCTGCGTATGGATCTTCCACCGCTACTGAGGCTCCTGACGGTGTATTAAATAAATAAAGTGTCAAATTGCCAATATGTCTTGTTTGTTCCTTGTTACTGATAGAGAGTTCAATCATCCAATCCACCAAACAACTCAAAACAAGAGTCAACACCACCAGGAGAATACACTGTTTAGCATTGGCAAAGCATTTTGGCAAATTTTTCTTGGGCACTCCCCACATAATCAGCTGTGCTGCTCATCCCGCAAATGCATGATCCTTAAAGGTTGGACATCAATGTGAAGGTAAATAAACAGGCTTTCCAACAATGTAAAATACAATGACCATTAGCATTGTAACAACAGAGAAATAATCAACCATACACAAATTTCCAAACTTTTTTTTTCCGAGTTTATGTTTCTAATCAAAGTCGGATGGTTGAATGGGTCATACAAACATGGGACATTCACCCAGGAGACTGCTGTTCATGTCCCATGTGAAACCAAAAGTAACGTACTTATTTTAACTCAAACAATCTTTTACTAATCCAAACCAAGTTTTGTTGCCTAAACCTAAACACAATTGAGAAGGTTTCATTTAATGAGAATGCAATTTATTTATTATACTTTCTATTCCCTAAAAACTCCAATAGCACCACAAGCAGTTATACACTATAACGCTGACATAGACGTATGTAGAAATGTTGATATGAAACGTAGCTTTGGTTCAGAAGATTCAACATATCCGTGGTTTGCAGAAATGTACAATGCCAAAAATATACTGTATTCTGGTGACTGAGTTGGGATTAAGATATATTAGACTTTGGCTACACAGACAATACTTGTTAGGGTACGATCAATTCATTGTTGGTTTTAGTTTTTCATGGGATTTGTTTGAACTACCCTCTAATGGCACATTTCCACCAAGCAGGCCGGTTCAGTTCAGTTCGTTAAACTCATATTTTTGCGTTACCATTAGCAAAAGTTGTGGATGGTACCAATTGAGCGACTCCATTTTTGGTACCACCTTGGTCGAGGTTCCAAGCAAGCTGAGCCAATACTAGAAGGTGGAGTTAAAACACTGCAGACCACTGATTGGTCAGAGAGAATTTTCACTAGCACCACACAGGACAGCCTGCACAAACCCGCCATTTTCAAATAGCCAAGCTGCCATCAATAGCAACCTCAATTTTTAATTCACTTGACCCAGATTTTAAAAAATGGCAGCTCGCAAAACTACACCGTAGACCTACACTATGGCGTACAATTGACAAAGTGCAGATGTTTCTCTGTTTGGTTGCCGTTGAAATGATTCAATGAGTGTCCCGTTGAAGATGATGTCACAGCAGTTTCATGCACCGCTGCTAAGGTGATCAGCTGAGAATCCCACCTACACTGAGGGGGTATTATCTACAGAAACACGGCTAGAAAAAAGGACCTCATAGTGAGTTGAGTCAAGCGGAGCAACCTGTTCTCACTCCCAAGTCATCAAATACAACTGTTTGGTCAGCGCCCTTCTGCATAAGAAACCGACGCACGGAGGCACCCTTTAGCAACAGTATGTGACAAACCGGGCTTTCAACTAACTTCAATGTAAACCCACCCGTAGCGTTATTCGATGGTTGGAGTAAGTGACACAGTATTAATAGTGTGAGAGTCCGTTCAGGGCAGGTGGAAGTGGTGGTGGATGGGTCAAACAAACACAAGACTTTCAACCAGGAGACCGGTGTTGGTGTCCCGTGTGAAACTAAAAGTAACGGTAACTTATTTTGTCACGTCGGTCTTTGACCCGTTGGTATCGTCAGTCCCGTGAGTGACTATTCACTGAAGTTAACATCAACCACAACCGTTTCCTAACACTAACTAAGTGGTTGTGTTGCCTAAACCTAACTTCCTGTGAAAACAGAAGTTTATTTTGAAAGGATACTATGCATATAGTATACACGTATACACACCGTCCCTGGTCCGTCCAAAAGTAACGCAAGAGGGGTACCCCGGGCGCCTTTCACTGATCAAGCGGCGTTATTTGACGAGTTGGGAGTGAGTCGAGTTGAGCAGAGCTGTACCTTGCAGTGGAAACACGGCATAGTGAGCCAGCTCTTCTCTAGCACATACAGAACTGTTTAACTCCACAGTGAAAGATTCCTGTCATGATGCTAATTGTATTTGACACAGCTTTGCCACCAGGGCCTTTTGCAGCCCTCTGTTACATATAAGAGACAACCTGGAGTGCCTGAAAACCAACATCCTTCCAGTGCCTCTGTTCATCACCTTGACAGAAACGCGTCACATCTCAATCTCTCTCTCCGCTGTGGTAGTCCGCTAGCCATCGGTTCACCTCCACCTCGGCCTTGCCACTTATACTGAAGGCGGGCGGAGGAAATGAAAGAGACAATCAAACACGAGGCATCAGAGCTGTCACTGGTGCCTGCAGAATGCAAAGTGTTATCAGAAATACAGCTGAACCTGATCCTCTGGTGCTCCGTCCTTCCCACAGGCAAAGTTATCCTTTCAACTCACTGTGGCTTTCAATAACACACAAACAGAAAAACAACGCCGGCGTCGTCAGCTTCAGACATGGCTGCGTGTTTGAATATTCAGACAACATGAGAATACTGCTAATGGTGTGATATCTAAAATCTGTTCCGAGTAGAGCTGCTGAGGGAGAGGAAGAACAGATAAAATTAAAGCTGCAAGCAGCGAAGAACCGGCCCTCGCACCTTCCCGCATGTCGGGGGTACTGGCGGGACGCCGGTTGACACACCTGTACATTTCAGTGACCATCGGACACTGCACGCACAAGTTAGATGTTATTTCCTGCGTCAATTGAGTAGCACAGGAAATGACGTATTGCAATTTTTTCACCACTTCCTGTGTCCACTATGTGGCGTTAGAGAACACACGCTAAAAATGCATTATGTTGCTCATATCAAGTGTAGACCACACAATGTAAATTTCATGTGAATCGGATGATGTTTGTCACATAACGCTGACTTCCTGTTGCCAGTAGGTGGCGCTATGACTATGAGTCAATATTGCTATGTAGATGTTCTCAGGCCTGAACTCTTATGAAGTTGGTCAAGTTTGGGGCAGATTGGACCAAGAACAGTCGAGTTACAACAGTTTGTCTTTCAATGGCAAAGCATGTAAATTCTCCGCCACGCCACGTCGACGTCATTTCAAAAAACCTCACGATTTTCATCTTTTTTTTTTTCATCACAAAGGTCTTTAGATTGTACTGACCAAATCTGAAGTTGATCGGGTTAAATGTGTAGGAGGAGTTCGTTAAAGTACAGAGTCTGGAAATAGCCAAGAATACACTAAAAAATCACACAAAATAAAAAATGGCTGACTTCCTGAGCATGGCCTTAAGAGACTTTCTTTTAAGTCTATATGTGATACATGTGCCCAACAAATTTCGTACATCTACATGAAACGTACTGGCTGCTTTGTTGAAATTTTGTAGGGGACGCTATCGAACTCCCTTGCCACACCAAAGCACAAAAACTATATCCGTTAACATATTTTAGCACTTTCAATGAGTGTGCCGAGTTTTGTTCATTTGCAAGCATATCTAGCCCTTCAAAAACAACTTCCTGTTTCATGGCGAATGATGCGTTGCCACGGCAAGTTTGTTCAACGAAAGCTAACAAGCTTTGTAGTCTGGCATCAGGAACTTCTTAACACCACGCTGACCAAATTTGAAGTGGATCTGGTTGACCTGTTAAGAATAGTACGCCAAAATATTGCGACTCTAACTTCCTGTTGCCACTAGGTGGCGCTATGAGTCTGATTCAAAATGGGCCAGTAGATGTGTTCAGGCCTGGACGCTCATCAAACGTTAGAAATTTGGAAAAGATCTGACTATCTGGAGTCGAGTTACAACAGTTTCTTTTGTAATGGCGAGTCATCAAAATTCGCCATGCCACCACGGCGCCTCCATTTGACGAAACCTCACAATCTTCACAAGGGAGCATCATCAAGGTGTTAAGGCTTTCCTGACCTAATTTGAGGTGGATCTGACTAGTTTGTGAGGCAGAGTACATCCACATGCAAAACATGACATTTCCTGTTGCCAGTAGGTGGCGCTATGACTGCGATCCAAAATTTGCATGTAGATGTAGTGAAGCAGGGACTTTAAACAGGCATGAGAAATTTGGAGCAGATTGGTTAATGTACAATAAAGTTACAGCAACTTCCTGTTTTTTGGCAAAAGGCACTTTTTTGCCACCACGCCATGGCAACATAGTTCCATAGAAAAAGGCTTTTTTGTACGTCTCAACATGTTACATATAACTGCCAAATTTCATACTTCTAAGTGAAACCACAATGAGGGGCTCAATTTTAGCAATTTTGTAGGAGGCGCTATAGAGCCATTTTGTCACATCCGAGCAAGAGACCCAAAAAACGTCCCATTTTTCACCAGTCCACCTTTAGCCCCTCAAAAATGCGATTACTTTGTGCTAAAAATAATAATAAGAAACGGACCAATTACAATAGGGCCTCGCCGACATTCAGTCAGTGCTCGGGCCCTAATGATTATATTTGTACTTTAATGGACCCACACAGGCCTACATTCTTATTATATCCTTGTTAATTTCGCCTATAGAAGCATCTGAATCATGGTCACACTTGTATATGACAATCGACTGAGCTGAAGTTGTTCACAGTGCAGCAGGCCTATAGCCTCTTTGAATTGCTGTACACAGTGGTACTATTGTCACAATAAAGGGGATGTGTGAGGATGTGCAGAGAGAATACCCAGAAGCCTCAAATACCCCACTGTTGGTGCAGATGAAAGGGCCCACCAAGCCAAATCACTTTATCAGCCCAAACAGCCTCTCTTATTGTGGGATGCCTCTCAGACGGTGGGTGCTGAGATGTCACACCACTAATTGAGAGTCACAACAAGGACCCTTGTTTGGCCTGCTCCACCAGTTGTGTACAGCTACTGTAATCACCACAATAATTTGGCTCCCGAAACATCAAATGGCATTGTGGAAGCTGCAGGAATTTGCATTGCACCCTTTGATCTGGGAAATTTAAACAAAGCGAGCTCTCACTCTGCGAAGGGTGTGAAGGTTACAACGTCCTGCCCTCCCTCGTCTGCCTGTCATTCCTGCCTCTGTCTGAACCGTCTCTATTGTCGGTAGTATTTTGGCTACAAAAGCAAGGCCGATACAAATCATGCATTAAAGACAAATAGTGTATAACCCAGGGTTGACCGAGGGGCTTGTTTATCTATTACACACAAACGGAGACAGACATCATTTTGGGGACATACTGTAGCAACAACATTCTAAAAGTCATATATATCTATATACAGTATATCTATATATCTATAGATATAGATATATAGTATATACAGTATATATACAGTATATATATTAGGGCTGTCAATCGATTAAAATATTGAATCAAAATGAACCTTAAAGGGAGATTCGTCAAATATTTAATCCTCTTATCAACATGGGAGTGGACAAATATGCTGCTTTATGCAATTGTATGTATATATTTATTATTGTAAATCAATTAACAACACAAAACAATGACAGATATTGATCCAGAAACCCTCACAGGTACTGCATTTAGCATAAAACAATATGCTCCAATCATAACATGGCAAACTGCAGCCCAACAGGCAACAACAGCTATCAGTGTGTCAGTGTGCTGACTTGACTATGACTTGCCCCAAACTGCATGTGATTATCATAAAGTGGTCATGTCTGGGGTACTCGTGGGTACCCATGGAACCCATTTACATTCACATATCTGGAGGTCAGAGGTCAAGGGACCCCTTTGAAAATGGCCATGACAGTTTTTGCCCGCCAAAATGTAATATAAGTTTGGAGCGTTATTTAGTCTCCTTCGCAACAAGCTGGTATGACATGGTAGGTACCGATGGATTCCTCAGGTTTTCTAGTTTCGTATGATGCCAGTATATTGACCTACTACAACCTAAAAATCCTGCAAGGTGCGTAAATGCGTTAAAGAAATTAGTGGTATTAAAGTCCACTAAGTCCACTGATGCATTGATGTTCAGAAAATGGGTCTTGAGTGAGTTAAGTTGGACTAACACATGTTTGCAATACAACCATTTAAAGGGACAGTGTGTAGGATTTGGTTGCATCTAGTGGTGTGATTGCAGATTGCAACCAACTGAATACAACTCTGCTCACTCCTCCCTTTCCAGGACTATAATGGTAATGTGAGCCGCAGAGTGCAAAACCATGGTCGTTAGCTTCGCTCGGAGGTCATCCATACCATAATAACACTATTTTAGGAGCAACGGAAGTCAGATGGCGGGTGGCAGTACCACAGTTTTGCACTCTGCAGCACACATATCACAGTTTCACAAGCTTGTCGGAGAACTACGGTGGCCTTCAGGTGACGTAAAAACAAGAAATGCTCTCTTTGAAGCCAGTGTTTGGTTTGTCCGTTCTGGGCTACTGTAGAAACATGGCGGTGCAACATGGCGGACTCCTCGAAGAGGAACCGCTCCCTATGTACTGTAGATAGAAGGGCTCATTATAAGCTAACAAAAACATGACGATTCTTAGTTTCAGGTGATTATACACTAACGGAAACATAGTTATGAATATTATATTCCATTTCTGCCCGAAATACTACACACTGTACCTTTAACACGACTAATATACAGCCATGTTAGCGACTGTATTTAGGCACGGCAGTGCTTTAAAAGAAATGTTAACATCAGCATTCTAACATGCTCACAAAAGACAATGCTAACATACTGATGTTAAGCAGTTATCATTTTTAGCATGTTCACCATCTTAGTTTTGCATGTTAGCATGCTAACATTTGCTAATTAGCACTAAATACAATGTGCAGCTGAAGCTGATGAAAATGTAATTAGTTAGGTAGGTATTTAATCATAAACCCAAGTGTTATGCAAATTAAAACTGTGACCTGATGATAACACTAAAAAGTCAGGGGATAACCAAAGTTATTAAAAATCATCTTGAGGGAGATTTAAATGTTTGTACTAACAACTGTATATAAGAAGTGGATGTAGTCACCGTGACGTCACTCATTGGTTTGTGGACTGGCGTTTTGAACCCTTGAGTTTTTTGGACGTCGCCATCTTGTTTTTTTCAAATGAGAAGTGACATGAGAGGGTGGAGCTAAGTAAAATCGAATACTGAATAAGACATTTTTAGGCGACCAAAAAGGTTTTGATTTACTTTATTGAACTGTAAACACGCTGTGAAAGGGTTAAAGTTGGAAGACGAAAACATGGACAACTCCCAGACCGGACAACGCCGTGGTAGCGAACCTGTCAATCACAAGGTAGCCCCGCCCTAAAGCATCCCCTGCTTTATGGTCTATCTGACTCTAAATGGGACCATCATTTACTAAATGAACATCATGCTGTATTGAAGAAGACTTGAAACTAGTGATTGAGACCATAAACTCATGTTTACAATGTTTACTGAGGTAATAAATCAAGAGAGAAGTAGGCTCATTTTCTCATAGACTTCTATACAATCAGACTTCTTTTAGCAACCAGAGGAGTCGCCCCCTGCTGGCTGGTAGAAAGAATGCAAGTTTAAGGCACTTCCACATTGGCTTCACTTTTCATACCCGGAGGTTGCCCACTTTGTACATTACATTTAATGACAACCCATCAAATAATTGTTTAGACATTTCACTAAAACCCACAAATCATCATTATCATGATGGCGCTAAAGGAAAAGTTGGGGGAACACCAAAGTCTGTACAGTTCATCAATGTCTGTGCTAAATTTTGTGCCAATACATTTAGTAGATGTTGAAATACTTCACATGTTAAGTGAGAACTTTGACCTGGTGGTAGCGTTCAAGATCAACAAGTTCATCAGCATTTATCCTCATGGGCACTGTGTGCAAAGTTTCATTGCAATCCATTTAAAGGGACTGTTTGTAATAATCAGAAATTGGTTGTAACAGCGACACCTGTCGAGTCAAGTCAGCGTCCTGTTGCTCACGCTCGCCCGTGTGCACGCGCTACGTGATTGTGAGCGAGCATCCGTCAAAACAGTGAGGCTACAAACGTCAGCTAAAAGCACAATATCACTCTATATTTCAGCTGCTTGGCAGTAATGTTAGCTGACCAGACGAAGGTCTCTCCATGAATCAATGCTGATCCTAGTGTTGGCTTTTCCGGAGACACCGGAGTTTTGGTCGGAGACGATAATGTTTCTCTCTGTGGAGCCCCGTCACTTCACAAGACACGGGAAACCTCTGTTGGTCTGGAGGAGCTGCAGCAGTTATTTCTGCACAAACGTCCACTGTACATTCACTAGATATTCTCAGAGCTAAACTAACTCTTCTGCAGTGTGGAGTGTGCGCGCATGCATGTGAGAGTGGAGCGAAAGAGCGAGAACAAGCGCGGTGTGTGAGTGAAGGCAGACAGAGGAGCAGAGTACAGCAGAGACTCCGGTCCTGGAGACCAAAGCTACGGTCTCCCCCGCGTCCTCCAACCGCGGCCAACACTGTTTAACAGACGGGCTTCACTAGATACAACCAAGAGGTTTTGGTGCTTCACTGTAGTTTGTGTTGGAGTCTGAGTCTGAACAGCGTAGACACACGCGAGCGCTCATGAGACACTGACCCGGAAGGATTTATACGTGGAAGAAGTTACAAACAGTCCCTTTTGATAGTTGCAGAGTTATTTCAGCCTGGACCAAAGTGACTGAGAGACCAGCACACCAACATCCCTAAAAAGCCATTGATCTATTAATAAATTATTAACTGAGCTACATCAGATTACAAAAAGCATGTTTGAGTATTATTTATCACCATGGTTACCTTCTTTTCTTCATGGCATGATTAGGGCTGTCAATCGATTACAATATTTAATTGCAAATTAATCACAAATGTGTTCAAATGTACATTAAAGGGTCACATATTTAATCCTCTTATCAACATGGGAGTGGGCACATATGCTGCTTTATGCAAATGTATGTATATATTTATTATTGCAAATCAATTAACAACACAAAACAATGACAGATATTGATCCAGAAACCCTCACAGGTACTGCATTTAGCATAAAACAATATGCTCAAATGATAACATGGTAAACTGCAGCCCAACAGGCAACAACAGCTGTCAGTGTGTCAGTGTGCTGACTTGACTATGACTTGCCCCAAACTGCATGTGATTATCATAAAGTGGGCATGTCTGTAAAGGGGAGACTCGTGGGTACCCATAGAACCCATTTACATTCACTGATCTGGAGGTCAGGCTCATTTGAGACCAAAGGTTTGTGCAAGTTTGGAGCGTTATTTAACCTCGTTCGCGACAAGCTAGTATGACATGGTTGGTACCGATGGATTCATCAGCTTTTTCTAGTTTCATATGAGGCCAGTATCTCTGCTGGCTTTAGAACTGAGCCTGATTCAACCTAAAAAGTTGCGATAATGCGTTAAAGAAGTTAGTGGCTTTAAAACAAATTTGCGTTAACGTGCTATTATTGCGTTAACTTTTCAACCTCCTAAACCTCCAAATTCACACACTGAAACAACTAGCAAACTGGGCTGCAGTAATCACACACAGAGGCAGATAACATACATCTACATGTTGCCTCATCTGCATTCCTTATCTGCCTCCCAACAAGCCAAACCCACCGATGAGGAACACTTGACACTAATTTCACATCATTGTCTATGAGCGACCTCATCCGTTCCTCTTCTCCCTCTGTGGGCCCCTCAGTGAGATCTGTAAGCTCACTCAGCCATGCGTACTGACGTCTAATCAACAGCAATTAACCCTCACCTCGCTCACGGGCCGCGGAGCAGGGAGATAATGAAGACACCGCTGTGGTTTGTATTTTTTTTCTCACCCTGCTTTTGTCACCCGCACGTTTCCCTCATGGCTGACTAACAATGGAATGTGATCGGCCGACTCGGGGAAAGCGTACCCTCAATATCGCTGTGGCTGCTGGGTCAGCGCGAGCACGGCTGTGATGCAGGAAAGAAGATACTGTACAAAGTGGGAGGCTGTTTTGATTTTGGGAGTGGATTTTGGGAGTGGATTTTGCGCGGCGTAAGATGTCATATACATTGGGAAGATAGGAGCCAGTGCGGCTGCTGTGTGACAGACCTTGTTTTGGGTGTTTTAATTCCATCTCTCATTCCCTGTTGCTGAGATAATGTAGTTCCTGGCCAATCCTTCGGCTGCATCTTTGGTCTCGCTCCAATCTCGCTGAAAGACTGTAGGCCGACCTAGAAAACAAACAGGCACAGGACACATCCACGCAGTGTTATGGTCTTTTGTTTGAGACAAAGGTATTTTGCATAACAGAGATAGCGAGCAGATCTCAGATGGGGCTTTGGAAAGCGTTTTGTAATCTTGAGCAGAAGGACGATTCAAGTGTCAGTCAATCTCCCCTGTGAAAAGCCGTCAGGCTAGTTGGAGCCTTCGATGCAAAAATAGCATGGGAGATAGAGGACACCCCTGCTCTTCCCCCACAGCTGACCTTTGAAGAAAAATGTCTACATCAAATACTCTGAATTATCTATTCAAATGCCTGGAAACAATCTTTAGACAATGACACATCAATCAAATGCTCCCTGAACCGGGGATGGTTGTTTCTATAAACGCTGTCCATCTGGGGGAGAGATCTCAGCAACGTTGCATCTCTTTTTTCTGTGGGGAGATGGCAGAAAAAAGAAAGAAGGAAGTTCATAGAAAAACTTAAAAATTCAGCTTTTTTTTCTCTCTCCTCTCCTTTTTTTTTTTTTTCTCAAATCCCAGCGTGAATGTGTCGGCGAGCTTGTGGTATGCACCCAGATGAAAAGTAGAGGCCATCCCTTTGAAATCCTCCTCAAGTCAAAATTACCATTTCATTTCAACTCCAGCCAGGAAACGGAGAGCGGGGCCACTGCTAACTGCTTTGGGCATATCGTTATTTATTGTGTGTAAACTTTGGAGGAACATTGTTGCCTGGGAAAATGTGCTGTGTGGGTGGTGGAAGTGAGCAGTTGGAGCAACCACAAAGGGAGAGATCAGGCCTATTTTCTCTGTAGGAGGAACACATAAAAGTGAAAATAATGCCCATTATTACAGAAAAACAACATCAGACTTCTTTGCTCATAATTTTCTAACAGCCGAGAAGTTACCACCGAGGCTAAACAACCAACCAGTTGACCCTATTTAGGTAACTGCATTCTCTTTTTTTCCTGCTCCTTTAATTAGTAAGCTCTCTGTGTTAAGTGGGCCATTATCTGGGTTGGAACTAACTGCTTTTTCCATAATGGTCACATTAAGTCAGTCATGTCGTTTTATTTAGTTGGCTTTATTTACCTCTACACAGCAGGGGTTAGCATTACCTGAACTACATACAGTGGACCTACTCACAGAAACCTATATGCCTTTCACACATGATACTTTGATGAAGTATTTTGAAAGCAACTACAAATCGACTGATTTTCAAATTCATATCTTTAATTCAAACCAGATAAAGGATGAGGAACATGGCATCTTTCCAGATCTTCACTGTCTCTTCATATTGTTATCACTGGTAGCTTATTGTTTCTTGACATTAGGTGCATTTGTTGCAGTTATGTAATGATCTTCTAACTCCACTTGTGCAGCACAGTGATTGATCTCAAATCTCACTCATGACCCTGACAAGCTTGACCGGACACGTATGTTGTCCAGCCCGTTCTCATTTCCAGGTCGTCAAATACAAACGCTTTGTCAGGGCTGTTGGCGTTCAATACCGCCGCACCGGGTCAAATTGATCACTTTAACCGGATGATTATCATAACCAAATTTGTACTGTTATGCATCATTTCTCATGCAGATTCCTATCTAATTGACATCTGTATATTTATTACTAGGGCTGTCAACATTAATGCGATAATAACACGTTAACGCAAAATCATTTTAACGCCGCTAATTTCTTTAACGCAATCAATCTTTTGGAGGTTGTCGTGGGCTCAGTGAAGTCAGAGTGAAGATACTGGCATCATGCAAAACTAGAAAAACGAAGGAACCCATTGGTACCAACCATGTCATACTTTGCTTGTCGCGAAGGAGGTTAAATAATCATCTGTATTACAGTTGGGGAAGTTGCAGTATATTGACATAAGAGCACACAGTATACACATACCTTTATTCAGGCCTTGAGAGGTCTTTAAGCCCTTAACACTACGCCGGCGGGACCGGCCCCTATTCTGTCTTTCAGAGGTTGTTGTGGGATGAGTTTTCAAGCTAGATACTGGTATCTTATGAAACTAGAAAGTCTAAGGAATCCATTGTTACCAACCATGTCATACTAGCTTGTCAGCAAGAACGCTAAATAACGCTACAAAGTTCGGCTAAAGTTTCGCGAGGAAAAACTGGCTTGGCCATTTTCAAAGGGGTCCCTTGACCTCTGACCTCCAGATATGTGAATGTAAATGGGTTCTATGGGTTCCCACGAGTCTCCCCTTTACAGACATGCCCACTTTATGATTTGAGCATATTTTGATGCTAAATGCAGTACCTGTGAGGGTTTCTGGACAATATCTGTCATTGTTTTGTGTTGTTAATTGATTTCCAATAATAAATATATACATACATTTGTAAAAAGCAGCATATTTGTCCACTCCCATGTTGATAAGAGTATTAAATACTTGAGATACATTTTGAACAGATAAAAAATGTACGATTAATTTGCGATTAATCACAATTAATCATGGACAATCATGCAATTAATCGCAATTGTCATCGATTGATGGCCCTATTTATTACACAAATACAAATTAACAAAATGGAGCGCTTTGCTATTTACTGGCTCGTTGCCAATTCTTCTGCCTTTTCTCTCACCGAGGATGAGGCTTTGCCGTTTTTGGCCGTCTCTGCAGCGGGAGCGTGCATGCAGAACAGCGGCCCTTTGCCGGGGCTCCTCATTCTCTGACTTGGTTGCAGCATGGAGGGAGACGTGCGCCGGTCTGCATGTGTGCCGCAGAGCCAGTTGAGGATTGGCAGAGTTTCACTTTGGGGGCATTACGTGACCAGGCATTATCAATCTTCACCAAACTTGACAAGGGTGGCTTCAACCACAGGTGTTTTCCCCGTGTGCATTTGTTTTTTATTCAGAGAAAATTACTTTCCTTTTCCCGTCACAATATCAATGTGCACGCAGCATCAGGTATCTACGGTCCACAAGGCAAAATATCACAGGAGTAAAGTAAAAAACAAAACACAAATTCAACTAACGTTAGTCTAACGTAGTTTTAAAATGCTTTTCCAGATGTTTTAATGTCTGAAAAGAGCCAAAATGAATACTGTTAGCCGACTACTTGATTGCTATAAGCACATTGTTTAAACAGCGTTTGTACGTATTGGAATGATTCTGTTCCAAGTTGTTTGATCCATATAAGCGGTTGATCACTGTAACCCTGATCACTATAAGCGGTTTCCACTGTAAAATATAAACCCATCGTAACCCACCGGCAACAGTAAGCGCACAGGGAAAGTGTGGTGGTGGTGACGAAGTTTAAAAAGTGAAAGAATCAGCTGATCATTCGTGTCCCGCGTTCACAACGTCCAGTCACATTTTCACTGTACAAACATTCAGTCATTTTAAAGGTGCTATTGATAACATTGATAACATTCAGCCACTACAGTAGATGTTGCATTCTCCCTCCCCCGTTCCATTGCATTCACTTCACAACAAGTCGTTGCCAGTTACGTCGCACGACCTGCATATTTTATGGTGGAGTGGAGAGACACTCAGACAGTCGAGTAAAGTCATTTTCAGTCTTAGTATAGTCAAAGTCATTTTAAACATGAAGCTATAGGCCTACATAGAGTGCTGCAGGAATGAGTCCTAAAACCTGGAAATGAGTTAGCATTTTTACACTTTGTCGCAAAGTTGATGTTTTTTTTTAATTGAACTTTGGTTAGATGCCTGAAATAAGGTCCCCCTTTAAGAGCAGGATATATTTTGTTGTTGATAGAGACCAAGACAGAGCTAACACGAGAGTGTTAGTGTGAGAATGCTAATGCTGCTTTGTGGCTGGTGGATCTGTACATATGCAACTGTTAGCTAACATGTTAGCCATTGACTTTATAAGTTAATATGACAGTATGTGTTTCCAGCTTGATCTGCTGCCCCCTCGTGATCAAAAACTCAATTAATGCAGCTTTAAAGTGTGGATGATTAAGTATCATTTTAATCATTTGTAATTACTATTCACAGAGGCTTCATACCAAATGAAAACCACATTTCAGTTTGGCCGCCAGCATTGTGTTGCTTTAGCTTAGAGCAAGAGGTTAATGTAAAGAGAGAGAGGGAGAGACTCAGATATCTGCATAACACATATGAGCATTCAATTTGACCTCATCCTGTTCTTTTAAGGTTATCTGCTGATTAAATGCATACATGTCCAGATATGAACACGTCAGTAAACATTAAGAATCATATTCATATAGATTCATAGCATCATTCATACTATAACTGTGTTATTCTTCACTGGTATGATGGCTGTTGTCATGTATTTAATAGAATTAAGACCACAAGGAAAGGGTGTGGACAGAGCCCAGTTGATTCATGACCAGCGGGGAAGCAGCAGAACGTTGTTGACTGTGTTCTCATCTAACAAAAAAGTACATCTAATCTTAAACATATGGCTGAAGCCGGGGATCCATGCATGACAGCATGCAGAGTGTGGAAAATTACTGCTGTTGTCTTTTTTTCTCTCCCAGAAATTTACATCTGCTCCTTTGCACCCTGGATGCTTTTGCTGGTTTCAGAATTTTGGAGACTACGAAAACCTTTGTTAAGTTGAAGATTTGAGAGTTGAAGAATTTTTAATTAAATTGACATTTTTACTTTTGGTCAAAGGTTTCGCTGCACTTTTCTGTAAGTTGGTCAGGATACTATAGTACTAAAAACATAAACTGTACATTGTACATTGTCTCTGAACCTGAAGATTAATCTGAGATGCAGCTCAGAAATGTGTGTCAAGTTGTATAATAGCGTAGAATATGATGATATAAGTTTGTGATGACATTTCCCACTCTCACCTATGTCTCATACTGTAAATTGTTGCAGCCATTTTTGAGTTGGTACCAAATTAAGACACCAAGACCTTGAGGAACACCATAGAAGAAGACATGTTGTGATTTGGTTTAAAAAATCTCTAGTTTGATCCATCCATCCTCTGAATGCTCTAGGTCTCTAGTTTGATCCATCCATCCTCTGAATGCTCTAGGTCTCTAGTTTGATCCATCCATCCTCTGAATGCTCTAGGTCTCTAGTTTGATTCATCCATCCTCTGAATGCTCTAGGTCTCTAGTCTGATCCATCCATCCTCTGAATGCTCTAGGTCTCTAGTTTGATACATCCATCCTCTGAATGCTCTAGGTCTCTAGTCTGATCCATCCATCCTCTGAATGCTCTAGGTCTCTAGTTTGATCCATCCATCCTCTGAATGCTCTAGGTCTCTAGTCTGATCCATCCATCCATCCTCTGAATGCTCTAGGTCTCTAGTTTGATCCATCCATCCTCTGAATGCTCTAGGTCTCTAGTTTGATCCATCCATCCTCTGAATGCTCTAGGTCTCTAGTTTGAGACAGCTGGAAGCTCCACTTGAAAGCCCGTCTTGGGACGACCCAATGACATCAATTCCGATAGTTGTATTATCACTCTTTCCATCCACCACTATTGGTTTTGTGTTATCAGTCCTACTTGTATTAGCTATTACAGCTGCTAGGCTACTATTATGGCTGCTTCTCTCTCTCTCTCTCTCTCTTTCTCTCTCTCTCTCTCTCTCTATCTATCTATCCCCCCAGCCGGTCTCGGCAGATGGCCGCCCGCCCTGCGCCCGGTTCTGCTCCAGGTTTCTTCCCAGTAATCGGGGAGTTTTTCCTGGCCACAGTGCGCTTGGTGGATCCTGTTGGGTCTCTAAACTATGGTGTACGGTCATAGACCTGCTCTATATATAAAGCGTCTTGAGATAACTTCTGTTGTGATTTGACGCTATACAAAAATAAATTGATTTGATTTGATTTGATTTGATTTGGTTGTAAAGTTTCATGAGGCTGTGATTATCCTAGAGGTCACTAGAGGTCGTTTTATACAGTGAGGTCAAGTTTAATAAAATGGTCTCACTACAATGAAATGTCTCCTATGGGGACTAACATCCTCACACATGAATAAAAGTTGGACTCATTGGATCCACAAGAGTCTCAGCATTACAGTGATACCTAATTTATGGAATTCAAGACTGTTTAGGAACCCCAGTATGCAGAAATATTCAAACACACCATTTTAAAACAGGCAGAAATAACACATTTATACTTCATGCAAAAAACTGCATGTGATTATCATAAAGTGGGCATGTCTGTAAAGGGGAGACTCATCGGTACCCATAGAACCCATTTTCATTCATGTTTCTAGAGGTTAGAGGTCAAGGGACTTTGAAAATGGCCATGCCAGTTTTCCCTCGACAAACTGTAGCCAAACTTTGTAGCGTTATTTCTTGCTGACAAGCTAGTATGACATGGTTGGTAATAATGGATTCCTTAGACTTTCTAGTTTCATAAGATACCAGTATCTAGCTTGAAAACTCAGCCCACAACAACCTCTGAAAGACAGAATAGGGGCCGGGCCCGCCGGCGTAGTGTTAAGGGCTTAAAGACCTTTCAAGGCCTGAATAAAGGTATGTGTATACTGTGTGCTCTTATGTCAATATACTGCAACTTCCCCAACTGTAATACAGATGAGAACTGTATTGGAAATTTATAAGCGAGGTTCTGAGGATGTTTTTAGATGAGCACAGTGAGCAAAGGTTCTCACTACGGTCTTTACACGTCACTTGTTACAATTATAGTGAATTGAATCACAATTCGTCTATAATGCAAGAGTCTAACAATCCTGTTCTGACTCAGTAACATCATGCTGGCTGTCCTCAGAGAAATTCTGCAAACGTGTCAGCTGAAGGAGTTGAAAAGCAAGCTGGGTGTTGCATATATATTTGGACTATGAGGGCTTGTTCATTTGTTTTATCTATCCCACTTTTTGTGTCCTCCACCTCAATTTATTTGTACTGGCATTCGCGACATCGGACTTGGCTGTAACACTTATATATTTAAACAAGGACTGTTGAGGGTGGAGGGAAGTGTTTGACTAAACTCTAGTCGGGTCTTCTCAAACATTTAAACACGGTTCTGTCCGTGGGGGAACAATGTTTACATCAGCTGGTTCTGTTCCCTCTGCACAGGCCGCCAGTCTCTCTCGGATCTGCACCCTGGAACGGCAAACAAGAACACAGAAAGTCAGAGAAGAAGAGTGTGTGATAGGTGTGGAGAGAAACACAGAGCTGCAGGAAGTAAACAAACCAGCTGAGAGAAACACAAGAAAAAGACAGATGGGAACAAAAGGGAGTCAGTCGCACAGGACTATCATCTGACAGGAAGCACACGCTCTGATACTTTAGCCACTGACCTCTGGTGTACAGGAGTGGGGGTGGAGGCGACAAGGGCTCTGCGGGCCCCATCTGCATGGCTTGTCCCTGGCTATGCGGCCATGTGCAGCACCTGGCCCCACGCCAGCGCCCAACGCCCCTTTGTGGTGGCCAGAGTGGTCGGTTGGGGTCTGCCTTTGATCCCGGGCCAAGTATTCATCTCTTAAGAGCAAAAAAAGAGAAAAAGATAAACAGAAAAAAAGAGGGAGGGAGGGAGAGTGGAGGAAAAAAAAGTCAACCTCTGCTGCCAATTATTGGAAAACATCAAGGTCTTTTCTGTCTGTGTAAAGAGAAAGAAGAGAAACGAGGGATGGGGAGGTAGAAGAAGAGATAGCCGTTTGATGGCTTGGCTCAGTGTTAGTTGGGGGATTGTGGCGAGTCGGGGCGAGGCGGGGCGAGGCAGAAGCTGACCTGCAGGAGTTGATTACAGGTGGAGAGAGGTATTTGTCTGGCTGCTAAGACTCTTTCGTTTTTTGGTGTTTTCTTTCTTATTGTACTGTATGCCCTTTTTTAATCTTCGCCTCTTTCACCACTATCTCTCTCAGACTCCCTCTCTTCCTCTGCTTGTTGCCGTCCTTATCTGTGACTTTCTTTCCGTTACCGGCGTGTGCTGTTAAACCAGTTCACAAGGACAAATAAAGGTCATTTCTTTGTCTCTCTTGAGGTGTTTCTGTCTCTGTCCATCTGTCTGTCTGTAGCTTTCTCTCTCTAGTCTACTAAACCCCCACTACACACACACACACACACACACACACACACACAAACTGAGCCCACTACAACCTGAAAATCGCAAGCTGCGTAAGAAATTAGTGACGTTAAAACAAATGAATAATATAATGCGTTATTATTGTGTTAACTATATATACTGTTTATATAAAGTTAAGATAAGATAAGATATTCCTTTATTAGTCCCACAGTGGGGAAATTTGCAAGTTAACACAAAGTTAACACAATATTAACGCATTATATTTTAATTTGTTTTAACGCCACTAATTTCTTACGCAACTTGAGGCCTCAGTTTTAAAGCTAGAGTGAAGATACTGGTATCATATGAAAGGAATCCATCGGTACCAACCATGTCACACTAGCTTGTCGGGAGGGCTAAATAACACTCCAAACTTATGTTAAATTTTGGAGAGGAAAAACTGTCATGGCCATTTTCAAAGAGGTCCCTTGACCTCTGATTGACCTCTGACCTCCAGATCAGTGAATGTAAATGGGTTCTATGGGTACCCACGAGTCTCCCCTTTACAGACGTGCCCACTTTATGATAATCACATGCAGTTTGGGGCAAGTCATAGTCAAGTCAGCACACTGACACACTGACAGCTGTTTGAGCATATTTTTTTGTGTTAAATGCAGTACCTGTGAGGGTTTCTGATTTATAATTCCAATAATAAATACAGTATATACTGTACATGCATTTGCATAAAGCAAGCATATTTGGCCACTCCTGACAAATCTCCCTTTAAGATACTGTACATTTTTAACTGATAAAAAATGTGTGATTAATTTGTGTTTAATCACGATTAAATATTTTCTTCAATTGACAGCCCTAATAAATACGCACACACACACACACACACACACACACACACATTAACTGGCAGGAAGCGAGCATGAATGGCAGCGTGTACACTGCAGAAGCATGTCAGGCAACTGATGGGGATGTCATGACAACAAACAGCGGAGAGGATTACAGTGTTGTCAGTAAGCAAGACACATTTTACAACCCGTGAAGAGCAGAAATAATCCCATAAATGATGCAGGTTACACTTCCACAGGAACTCTAACTTGGCCTAACAGGCTCACGGCTCTTTCTTTTATTCCTTTTTTCTTATTCAGGCAAGAGTTTGGCTCTATGTACACGTTCTTTCACTGAATAACATCTGCTCCACAGCACTAGTCAAAGCACATTTGCTCAACATAACTATACTCTAAATATACTACTGGCTCTATAGGATCAAATAACAGGGTTAAATGACTTGTTTGGTGTAGAGGAGTCACAACCTTTTAACCCTTTTACTCTGTCATCACCTCCAGCCAACACACAGTTATTAATGGAGGACCAGCTTAAACTCTAGGATTTAAAGGATCTTTCTGGTTTATTACAATATTGGTCTTATTATATGGTCTCTGTATGTATGTTTAACCCTCTTTATCAGGGTCCCTGCTCACTTCCATCCCAAAATCCCGAGCTCATCCTATACCTTAAAGAATCATTTCCAGTTTATTACAAGTTGGGTCCTATTTTTGTAGTTTTGACTGTCGTTTCTATTGCATATGATAATATTGTTCTCACCGACTATTTGCTGAGATCTGGGAACACGGTGACATCAGTCAGTAACAGTTTAGGTAGCCAGATTATCAAAGATTATCCAAACTACAGCCTGACTGATATACTTGAGGGCAATACAATATCAATATTTGAAAATGCTTAATATAGAGAAACACATTTGATAAGGATTCTGTACATTTTGTTATTAAACTTAAACTTCATTAGATATGTCATAAACAGAATCTACAGGTACATACATGAAATGTGACTTCTGCGTTTAACCCATCCTTAGTAGCATTTGGCTGCTGTAAAGCCCCCGGGGAGCATCTTGGGGTTCAGTGTCTCGCTCAAAGACACTTCAACATGCAGACAGTAGGATCGAACCCAAGTGTGCCTTAACATGACTGGAGGCCTCGGGGCTACGGACATTCTGGAGGCCCTCCCCTTCACAATATGCCACGGCAACTTTAATTCAGAACCCCCCGTCAATGGACAGTGACAAATATTAAAAAGAGTGCCCTCCTGATCTGTGAACAGAATATGAAAGTCATCATTATAAGACAATACGTTAACAGTAAGTCAAGAGAAAGCTAAGTTATTGAGCCAACTAGGCCTCCGTGCAAAGCGGCAACATGAGACAAAGAACCGCTAAAAATGTGGGGTGGGTTTAAGGGGTCCTCCCCCAAGGAAATGGAGGCAGCGACATTCTTCTTGTACTTTTTTGCCAACTACCTAACATTTATTTGGCACTCAGTTCGTGTGATGAACATGGTTTTATCAGTGCACATTAGTAAACACAGTTCTGCCCCTGCAGTAGAACAGAATGACTGCTTTATGATTCGCTCTCATTGCCGATATTATGTAACATTACTGATTTCGCAGGACATGAACATTGTATCGATAAATTACAGCGCCTTCATTCTCACCCCCCTCCCTGTGCCGTGCGTCAGCTCATTCAGCTGCATTTTTTTTTAAGCTTGTGTCTGGTGAGGCTTCCTGGTACTCGGGGCCCGGGGGCTTCAGCCCCGGTAAGCCCGTGCATTAAGGCGCCATTGATCGAACCTCAAACCCTGCGGTTAAAGGATGTCCTGCTCTACCAAAGTTGTCAGTGCCCTATTGTCACAGTGTAATGGTGACACTGTTTGTATTACTGCAAACACATCTTATTTCTGTTCTGCAATTTCTTCTTATTGGAGGTCCAGAGGCCATGTGCCGATACCAATATATCTGTCATAAGCTAATATCGGACGATAATTATGGCCAACCAGTCTATCGTCAAATCTGAACTACTTATTTTTAGTAATGTTACCTTGAATTTATTAAGAGAACTGGATCCAGTGTTGGAGGCGGGGCCCCGTTCATTCCTATGACAGTTGCTCAGTGGAGCATGAAGCCTAAATGGCTCGACCTTGGAGTGGAAAAGTGCCGGCAATCTTACGCATCTATTGGGCTCATAGAGCAGGCACAGTAGCGTCCACTCAGTCACATGGTTCGGTCACGGGGTCACAGCTGTCACGTCATGGCGTGCTAACTCCTCCTCCCAGCCCCCGCTCCAGCCTCGGTCTGGGTCTTATTCACATGAACGGAGGAAGGGAAATAACTCTGGATTCAGCTATTACTGCATTTACTGCAGACACACCTACATGCTAGCAGCAGACCCAGCTTGTGGTCAGGCACTTGGTATAAGGGGCCTAAACACTATTCATATGCACCACTTGCTTCCTCTCCTCTGCCTTCGTCCTTGTGGACAAAGAAACAGAACAGACAATAGAACACGCATTGATCACCAAGGACGACTTTCTATCGCTCTCTCTCCTTCGGCCTCTCCCTGTCTGTCTCTGTAATTTTCCTTTCATGGCTGTTTTTCCCGCTGTCTCCCGAGACTTTCTCAGTCGACGAGAGAAAACACAAACTGAACATTAAAACGCCCTGCAGCCCTTTAAACACTTGTCATTTGTCCTTTGTACAAATCATGGTGAGAGTTGCTATAGAGACAGATCTTTTTTATTTCTATGGGTTTTTTTTCACCAATTCTTGTTTCATTAAGTTTGCTGGTGGGAGAGGAAAGTAGACAGAGAGAGAGAGAGAGAGAGAGAGAGAGAGAGAGGGAGAGAGAGAGAGGGAGAGAGAGAGAGAAAACACAGTCAATTATGAGTAGCTACGGGGGAATGATCAAAAACGAGCCGTTTAAAAATCCAATTTGCCACGGGGGTGTAAGATGAGAGATGAGTGAAGGACAGTCAATGTGCTGCGGATCTCTGTGGGCATATTGACCAACATACAGCTTTTTTTCTGAGAGAAGACAGATAAAAGAAATGAGAGTTTGCTTGGATGTATAGTCCACAGTTAAATCATGACGGATGAATAGTATTTTTCTTTAATCAGGCTGTTTTCTTTAATGATCTTTCCTGAGTCATGTTTCCACATCATTTGTCATTGTCTAAGGATATGAACTGTGTATGAATGCCTGTGTGTTCATTAGACTCCCAGTACCTGCGTCCAGCCATGGGCGTTTAATTCAGCGTACAGGGAGGGGCATTATCACACACTACCATCACTAATCCCCGTGGAATGAAACACCGACACTTTGATGTCTGCCAAAGAACACTGCTGTAGTATTTGGAGGCAAGACGGCGCATCACGTACAGACCATAATTAACAATCTATAGCTGGACTGGAGCCAGGCAGAGCGGTGGAGGTGCAGGGAGGGCGGGAGGAGAGAGAAAAAAGAGGGAAACACACTGGTGGTATAGAGCCAGAGGCAGGATGGAGCAGCTTGAAAGGATATGCTATATATGTGTGTGTGTGTGTGTGTGTGTGTGTGTGTGTGTGCGTCTGTGTGTGTGTGTGCGTGTGTAAATGTATATGAGGGTTGAGGTCAGTGGTGGAATGTAACGTAATGTAAGTACATCCACTCAAGTACTGGAGCCTATTTAAGTACAATTTTGAAGTAGTCTAGTTGCAACATTAGTGATGCTCAAACATTAATGCATCAATAATTATAATATTATTATTATTAGGGCTGACAAAGTTAAGGCCATAATAACGCGTTAACGTACGTTTTAACGCCACTAATTTCTTTAACACATTAAAGCAACTTGGTTGTAGGTTGTAGGCTGTAAGGTTCTAGCGGGTTGTTTTAAAGCTATAATGAAGATACAAAATGATATCATAGTAAACTAGTAAACCTGAGGAATCCATCGGTACCAACCATGTCATACTAGCTTATTGTTAAGATATTTACAATAATAAATATATACATACATTTGCATATAGCAGCATATTTACCCACTCTCATGTTGATAAGAGTATTAAATACTTGAGAATGATAACTATGGACAATCATGCTATTAATCACCATTATATATTTGAATCGATTGACAGCCATAATTATTATATATATTAGTCTGAAATGGTTCATTCTGCATAATGAGTACTTTTTACTTTTGGTACTTTAGGTGTGTTTTGATGCAAATACTTATGTATTTTTATTTAAAGGGATAGTTGTGGTGTTTCTCAGTGGGGTTGTATGAGGTACTCATCCATAGTTAGTGTGTTACCTACAGTAGATGACGGTCAGCACGCCCCCAGTCTGGAGAAACAGACAGGAGTACCAGCACGGGAGCAAAGCAAGGTACTGCTGTGGACGGGGGCAGCAGCAAGACGTATTTTAGACACCTAAAGAAAGGCCCACCTAAAAAAATCAATATCAGTTCAAGTGTATAAATATTTAGAATGTTTTCACTGCTTTATCTTGCCGTCAGACAGCATAAATAAGTTTACCTTTCAGTTCAGTTCCCCATCGGAAAGCGCTCTCTTCAAAGCCACCAAACTCAATTAACAAAACAGCAAAGATTAGTTTCACTTTCAGTTCAGTTCCACGTCGAAAATATTCTAAACATAGCGTACACTTAAACAGAAATATATTTCTTTAGCTGGGCTTTTCTTTTAGGTGTCTAAAATATGTCTTGCTGCTGCCCCCGTCCACAGCGGTACATTGCTTTGCTCCCATGCTGTTTCTCCAAACTGGGGGCGTGCTGACCGTCATCTACTGTAGGTAACACACTGACTATGAATAGGTACTTCATACAATCCTGCTTCAAAACACTCAAACTATCCCTTTAAGTAAGAACTGAATGCAGAACTTTTACTTGTAACATAGTATTTCTATACTGTGGTATTGCTTTTGTTGCTTATGTAAAAGATCTGAGTACTTCTTCCATCAGTAGTTGAGGGAGCTGGAAGATATACCACCAAACATACCAATGTGGATGTGTTTCTTCAGTGATAAATGCTGGACTCACACTGACACACACACATGCTGTAACAACAGTGTTGTTGTCTCAGTAACAACCTGCCGGGAGCTCAAGCAACACAGGGGTGGTGAAGTAAGTACTGGACAACAAAATGAAGCTGAGCGGCCGGTGGGTAGAACACATCTTTTGTACTTGACGAGGACGTAGAATGAAAAATTCAGGCCCTCCAACGCCGACCGGCGCTGAGAAAAGTCCCTCAAACACACAGAAACACACAAAGCAAGATTCCTCATGCCACCTACTCACATTCTGGGGATAAAATGATATCGCTGCGTGCCAGTGTTCACCACAACACGTGTGAGTGTGCATGCACGCGTGTTGCACACACTATAATACATACACCTCTTGTAAGAGGATAAAACACCAAAAAACCAAAGACTTTCATCAAAGCAAGTGAGAGAGGATGTCAGAGATTTTTTTCGAAAGATGAAAGCGAGGGATATTCTCTCATTTCAGCTCATCTCTCCCTCTCTCTCTTTCAAAATCCTTGAAGTATCATCCATGTTTCCACGACAGAGAGAGAGAGAGAGAGAGAGAGAGAGAGAGAGAGAGAGAGAAGGAAAGGGGGGTAAAAGTTATTTACGTCCCATGCTGTGTTATGTGGTCTGTCACTTCTCATTTTCTCCCAGGGCTGTCCAACTGGAAGACTTCAGTCAACTCTCTCCAGGCCTGTATTTGCTGAGGTAATTACAAAGTGACAGCTTCAAATCCACTGACACACACATGCACAAATATGCAGCCAAATATGGGTAAATATGAGATTGAGATTCTGAGCTCAGTTAGGTAAAACCTGAGACGTGCATCTCTCGTTTCATTCCATCAACTGTTAACATAACTGCAGAGATGACCTTTCCACAGTGCAATCAGCAGAATCCCCAAAAAGTATTCAATGAGTAATAATCCTGATAATGATATAACATGGTGATGGAACGGATGTCAATGAAGCTATGTTGGCTATCTGCATTCCCCATAAAACATATGTGGGATGCAAACACACACACACACCTACACGTCCACCTCCCGTATTCACTTAGAGGTGATTGTAAGAACATCTTTGATCTTTTTTTCCCCTTTCTTCTTCAAGGAGATGCTTTGCCTGTACACATAATCCATGACAGACATAATGTGATTTGGTAGTATCTCTAAATGGCAGGGAAAACCATCTGACAGAAATTAATAAGTTACTGCGGCAATGAAGGGACCGCAGGAGGAGGGGTTGGGAGGAGATAGTGGAGGTGGTGGGCTAACCTGGCAGCGAAACACACAGATCATCACATTATCTTTTGAGGCATATCGTCATGGTAAAAGTCGCATGCGTGTGGAGCTCAACCACCTGCCCTATCTGCAGCTGCACACAACGCCGGTCTGTCGTCTCCAGTTTGGATCATTACTCCAAAAAAAATGAGGATGGTAGAAGTCACAGGCTGGATGTGATGAACAAGCTGGAGACCTGTGGGAACCTCTGTGCCTCCTTTTTGTCGGTTCAGTCAGATCTACACAGGGAGGGCTTCCGCTCAGCACTTTGAGCTCACCCAGCCCAGTCGCACAGCCGTTCGTGAAATACTCATGAAATTGAATGTATTGATTCATGTACGTAGACAAAAATTTCACCTTTTTTCCGAGATGGTCAGCATGAAATTAATTTGTATGTATCCCCGTAATTTTTAACTGGGAAGTATAAAAGGCGGCAAACGGCGTGTAGGGAGGAAGTCGGGGTGGATGGGTGGGTCAAAAAACACAGGTCATTCGCCCAGGAGACCTGTGTTCATGTCCCGTGTGAAACCACAAGTCAAAGTTGACTTACTTCTCACGTAACGTGCATCACATGCTGCTGGACATTTGTAGGACAACACACAAAAAATGCGTTGTTGAAAGTCGTGCTGAGCGTCACGAAAAAAGGAAATTCGTGTCTATGTACACAAATTAAATAGATTAAATTTCGGGAATATTTTACGAACTGCCATGAGACTGTGTCGGCCCCATTATGACTGGCCATACAGGCTCTCAGACAGGCTCTCAGACAGGACTATGCAAACATGTGAATGGGGGCCTATGTATGTGTTTAAAGGGCGATTTCGCTCAGGCATTTTTGTACACACATGCTTGTGACAAACATGTTTCCATAGATTAACTATGTTAACTTACTGAGTCAGAGACGGAGAGCGCAAGTAGTCACTACATCACCAGGCTTTCCAGCACCACCTGTTACACACGGATTCATGAATGAATTTTGGTGGGCCACTTTCTGTTCTGACTGGACACTAAATCCAGACAGACCTAGTTCACCTAAAAATTGGTAATATTAATGCTTTTTCCAAACATGGGTATGGCGAGCGAAATCCAAGTTCTAACTGAACAAGGTTGTCTGAGATCGGTTCAAGTCAAACTGCGGTACAGTCTGTGTGTGCAGTCACAAAATAATCAATACTCCCACTGGAAGAACTCTAATTTGCCTATGTCACTACATCATTAGTGGCACTCTTGTAGATGATAGGAGAAGATAGGAGAGAATGGCTTTCAAGCCTGACTTGATGCCATATTAAACGGTAGACTGCTTTGTGGACCATCCAGACGGGTACACTCCCATCAGTCATGTTCATGTGGCTTCACCCACTCCTACATTGTTCTCCATTTCCCCTTCATAGCCAGTCATCGTTTCCAGGCAACAGTGGTACACAGCTGCACTTTGATGGGGAAAGTGTAACGGAAATGTACCACGAATCGGAACAACAGTAAACAAGTGTGAAAGCAGAGCCGCGTGGTTACGGGGAGGGGGGACAGTTGAGCACTCGTGTGTACAGCATGTGTAGGCATATTACATGCATGCCCACTTTACCTGCATACATGCACGTGTGTGTACATGTAGGTAAGCTGCAGATTGTGTATAACATGAAGGCCTCCTGCACAGGTCAAAACATCTGGATTTGATTAGTCTGATGTCAATCGATTAAAATATTTAATCACAATTAATCACGATTGTCCATAGTTAATCACAATTAATCGCATATTTTGTATCTGTTCAAAATGGGTTCAGGGGAGATTTGTCAAGTATTTAATCCTCTTATCAACATGGGAGCAGACAAATATGCTGCTTTATGCAAATGTAGTTATATATACATATATACAATTAACAACACAAAACAATGACAGATATTGTCCAGAAACCCTCACAGGTACTGCATTTAGCATAAAACAATATGCTCCAATCATAACATGGCAAACTGCAGCCCAATAGGCAACAACAGCTGTCAGTGTGTCAGTGTGCTGACTTGACTATGACTTGCCCCCAAACTGCATGTGATTATCATAAAGTGGGCATGCCTGTAAAGGGGAAACTCGTGGTAACCATGGATGTATTAAGAGAACTGGATACAGCGTTGGAGGCGGGGCCCCGTTCATTCCTATGAAAGTTGCTCAGTGGTGCAAGAAGCCAAAATGACTCCACTTCCGAGTGGAAAAGTACCCAGATCTTCCGGCGATCTTCCGCATGCATTGGGCTCATAGAGCAGGCGCAGTACTGTCCACTCAGTCACATGGTTTGGTCACGGGGTCACAGCTAACCCCGCTTCGTAGCCCTCGCTCCAGCCTCAGTCTGGGTCTTATTCACATAAACGGAGGAAGGGAAATAACTCTGGATTCAGCTATTAGTGCATTTTACATCTTTTAGGACCTAATGATTTAAATAAGGACTGTTAGCTTTTCATACTGGGAAGTTGATTCACCTCAAAAAAAATTATCCTCTGAGTTACATACGTCTCTTTCCCAATGTAAGTCTATGGGGAAAAGTCTTTTTGGGCCCAATGGCATCACGTGAGGGACCCAGAAGTTGTAGTACTGCCATTTGGCCACTACGAAAGTTGGCATCAACGACCAGCGCTCTTCCTTGGGGCTTGGTGGGTACCGATAGAGCCCATTTTCATTTACATATCTTGAGGTCAGAGTTCAAGGGACCCCTTTGAAAATTGCCACGATTGTTTTTCCTTGACAAAATTGAGTGTGAATTTGAAACGTTATTCAACCTCCTTCCGACAAGCCGGTATGACATGGTTACTACCAATGGATTGCTCAGGTTTTCTAGTTTCATATGATGCCTTCACTCTGGCTTTAAAACTGAGCCCACTACATCCTCCGAAAGATTGATTGTGTTAATGTGTTAAAGAAATTACTGGCGTTAAAAAAAAATTGTGTTAGCGCGTTATTACCACGTTAACTTTGACAGCCCTAAATAAGCAGAAACTGTACGTTTTCTGTGGAACACTTAAGTTTATATTGAGAAGACACTATGCATATAAGTGGAAACTGACATGCCATCCCTGACACATCTAAAACTAACGCTAGAGGGGTACCTAGAGCATCATAGTTTGAAGCGGAGGGCCATTGACCAAGCTGCAGACTTTGATGAGTTGGGAGTGAGAGTGTGTTGAATTTAAAGAAGGAAAAATACGTGGATCTGGAGCATTGCACAAATGTTACTTCGCTATCAAAGTGCCACAGATGAGGGAAAGGATTTTCAAGGTGGCAGAGTTGTTCATGTCCAGTGGGGAGAAGTGGGCCAGATGTGGCTTTATGGGTTGCTGTTGGCTTGGATATGTGCGTGTGAGAGAGCATGAAAGAGAGACAGACAGACAGACAGAAAGATAGAGGGATGGACAGCAGAAAGAGAGAGTGTGAGGGAGGGAGGTATGTCATGCTTGCCAAACCACTCAGCAAGACTCTGATTTATTTGGCAACTGCTAGATGGTGGTCTGAGTACAAGAGGCCACCTACACCAGTGTCTGACCTCCGACCCGCTTCAACTTTTGAAATGAACTCAGCTGTCCTTGCTAAATCTACACCCAGACAGGAGGGATGAGATGTTATTGGGGAGAACACACACAGGCAAACATACCCACACACACACAAAGACACACATGCTTGCATTTAGGCCACAGTAAACATATGTACAAGTGTGTGTGCTTGTACCCACACACCCACACATGGGAATGCAACACATGGACATCGTCAGACAAGATGGAAAAAGACTTCACATGATGGAGAAGGAAGAGAAAAGGAAATGTCTCTTTCGCTCTTTAAACTACGTCACCACAGCACTTTCCCTGTGAGTTTACGGTTGCCGTGGATGGGTTGGCATAGAAAGCCCAGTGTGTCGCATACCGGCGCTTAAGGGTGCCTTGTGCGGCGGTATCGAACTCCGACGGCCGTGAGAAAGCGTCGGTATTTGACGCCCTGGGAATGACAACAGGTTGGTTCACGAGAATGGGACGGACAGACGGACCGATCGATGGATTTGATGGACAGTGCTTACCTTGCAAGGCAGCTGGATTCTTGCGATATCAGAATATCACATGATCACTTATCACACGGAAATCCATTTTTTCAGGATCTTGTCAGTGACCGGACCAATCAGCGTCCTGTGAGGAGCTACTGGCAGCTACGGGCGTGGTTTATGTTGTATATTTATGTGTGCAACGTGATCTCATGGGGTGGCACGCCACTTTTATGGACATTCCGCCTGTCATGATATGCATTTAAGCTGTTCATGGTCACAGGTTTAATGTTGTGAAACGTCATTTTCATGCGTCATTTAGTGCTATAATGTTAACGTAAAGCGGTTGCGGTTATGTTTAGGCAAGAAAACTACTTAGGTTTAGGAAAAACATCATGGTTGGACTTAAAATAAGTACATAAACTAAGCAAAATATGTACATAAACAACGCAACATAAGAATGAAAAAGACCGCTAATATTACCAAAACAACCCTAACTTTGGCAGAAAATAGTGTATTCTTCAACGTGATCTCACAGAAATATGTGAAAGGACTACAACCTCTTGAGAGCGCATTGCACATTACGTAATTTTAACACATTCCGTACCACCACCACGGAAACAATTTAACGTAGGTTTTAGGCAACAAAACCTACTTGGTTAGGTTTAGAAAAAAAAATGATGGTTTGGGTTAAAAGAACTGTGTTTGGTTTCCGTGCCACCACCACGTAATGCGCTGCCAACAGGTCGCGGTCATTTTGGGTTATTCAGATCAGGCTGGTATTGTCACTGCACAGTAGGAAGAAGCTGATTGAGAAAAAAGGTTTTCAGGGCCTCTTAATTAGTACTTAGTCATACAGACAGTTTTGGTTTTATTTGGACATGTTTTGAGACATCTGACAAGGATCTGTTTCTTTTCAATTATTTTGAACAGACTAGTGCAAATGTCAAAGACAAACAAAGTCCTCTTGCTGGATACTGAGGTAGCATATTGATCATACATCAATATGATCATCACATTCACACCTGGAAGCTGCCCAGTACAAACACGGTCTGATCTGCTGGCCACTGAAGCGGTTGGGGCTAACGGCCTTGCTCAAGGGCACCTCAGTGGTGGCAATGAGGGAGGGGCCAGCACTGCTTTTTCACTCCCCCTCCAAGATTTATCCTGCCATTCCGGGGGATTGAACCGGCGACCTTCTGGTCTCAAGCTCGCTTCTCAAACCTTTAGGCCACCACTACGCCTTGCTTTTTTAAATACTATTAATAAAACAGCTGTGTGACCGGGCTGATCCATTATAATGAGGTGGATGCAGAAATCTCAAAGTTGGATAAATAAAACCAAAACTACCTGCAAGGATAGGAAAGTGAGAAAATATGTAAAAATTGTAATTTGGGTGAAATTACCCTTTCATGTATTTTAGGCCCTGTCCTCTTACTTTAATCCTCTGTCCCTCATTCTCCCCATTCCCCATACAGATGGTTCTGGGCTGTGACCTTGGACACACACACACATGCACGCAAACACATGCGCACACACACATCCATCTGCTTGCACTGAGTCTCTCTCTCTCTCTCTCTCTCTCTCTCTCTTTGTCGTCCCTATTGTTGTTTCCATGCCTTTGAAATTTAAAAATATCCCACCCCGGTTGTGTTCTGTACATTTTGTTACCATGGTGATTACCATGTAGAGCAACCAAAAGGAGTGTGTGTCTGTGTGTTTGTGTGTGTGTGCATGTATGCATGTATAATGTGTGTTCATGTGCCAGTAACAGTGCTATCGGCCAAGCACAGAGTCTAAAGCTATTTTCTAAGGAAACAACAATAAAAGGAGAAACACCGACCATCCCCTTTCTTTGGTTTCTCCTCCCCTTTTTTCTCTTCTTCTCATCTTTCTCATTCTCTATCTTTTTTTTCTGGCCCTCCTTACTCTCCTTCATCCCTATCTTTCTCAACTGTCCCATTCCTTTCTCTCTCTCTCTCGCCCTTCCATCTCCCAGCCCCTCCCTCTCTGCGCCAGCCTTCAAACGCCCTCCATCGGCCTCCTGCACCCCATGGCAACAGCCGTGAGAGGGAGCGAGGAGGAGAAAGACAGAGGGAGATTGACAGGAGGTGTCTCAGAAGGTCTTGTGGGAGTTGTACTGTATGTGGTAGTGATACTGAGTGAATGGCCGGACTCATCTGGCACGCACATTGCAGCCCACTGACGACAGCATGCATCAAAACATCAAGGTGTCGGCTTATACCTCATCGTCACAGTGGCTTGAGAAACCAACACACTACACTTTGGATATGATTTAATGAGGGGTTGCCCTCTGCATGTGCAGCACCGTCGCACAGCAGTTTGTCAAATAGTCACAAAATGTAATGTATTGATTCGTGTACATAAACACGAATTTCCCTTTTTTTCGTGACTGTCAGCAAATCACTTCGTATGTAATCCACGTAACTGTGAACCGGGAAGTATAGAGAGCAACGAATGCCGCAGAGGAGGACACAGGACTTTCACCCATGAGACTGGTGTTGAAAGTTGATTTATTTGTCACGTAACATCCGTACTTAAGTTACAGCACTTCCGCAGTTATTTGAACCCAGACTGTGATCTTTTCCTAAAGCTAACTAAGTCATTTTTGTCACGTAACTTCCGCACATAAGTTACGCCACTTCTGGTGTTATTTTAACCCAAACTGTTATGTATTCCTAAACTAATTAGTTGTATTTTGAAAAGACTGGAGCAAAAATTGACTCGCGTGTCATGTGTTGCTGGATATTCGTAAGAAAATGCACGTAAAACATGTTGTTGAAAGTCGTGCTGAGCGTCACGAAAAAAAAGGGGAAATTTGTGTTAATGCACACGAATCAATTAGATTACATTTTGTGACTATTTCACAAACTGCGTGAGACTGTGTTGGTGTGTGTGTGTGTGTGTTTGTGTTGCTGTCTGTCATTCCTACTCCAGTTGTTGGTGGTGTGTTTATTTGTGTGCTGGTGTGTTTGTGATGAACGTGGATTCATATTTTATGTTTCAATGACGTCTCTCCTTGAAACATGTGCATGTTTAACTATTTGGCAATGCGATTGGACACACGCCTCAGTAAACACGCCTCACACACAGTCGGTGATGGATAGATATTTCAATTTGTGTGTATTCTTGTGTGTCATCAAATTAGATGCATATTATTCTGCCATGTAATGTTCCCTCCTGTTTTGGTGTACATGTAATTATGCTCATATGCAGCTCTGTGTGTTTGTGTACGTTTAAAGCCATGCAACGTTCATCCCTTCTTATCAAGGGAGCATTAGGCTCTTTTAATCTAGGGGCGGTCCCCATGTGCATCCACCACCCTGGACTGATGAAGGGCAGAGCAGCAAGGGAGGAGCAGCCAAAAAGGCCTGGTGGGTCTGTTCATCTGACTGAGTCAGCTTGTAGAAAAAGTGGATCTCAGCAGCCTTTTACACTTAGGCAGGGATTACTGAAACCACAGAATGATATTGATTGATATATTTCTTCCTGGTTTCAGTCTGTTAGGTGATAATAGACACCCTCAGAGAGTTATATGAGACGGATAACAAAGTGCTGAAACAGGGAGGGAGAGGAGGGAGGGAGAGGCATCTGCCAAAATACAGGATCTAATGTGACGGCCCTCTGGTGAAATGCCTACGTAGAGACACCTGGCTTGGGTGTTAAAGGATCATTCTGGTTTATTACATCTTGGGTCAATTTGAGTAATAATTCCCCCTTAGCCTTAATTTTCTTTTCCAAATAAGTATCTGTTAATAATTAAGAAATTATTTGTAAACCTTAAAGAAATGTTTGTAAAACATCTATAAACATTACAGATATACATGTTTGTAGCACTTTGTTAATGGTCAATAATTGGTTTGTAAACCGTCTATAAACATTATTTGGATGGATGGCTATTATAAAGTTGCAAATGATGATTATAATAACTTCTTAAATGGTTAATAAATACTTTGTAAAGCATCTATAAACATTATTTAGCTAGATAGTTAATACTTTGTCAATGGTTAATAATAGGTTTCTGCTCCATCTATCTACGTAATAATTTTAGATGTTTTACAGAAGAATTCTTAAAGGTTTACAAATCAAATCAAATTTGGTAATCAATAACAAATACTTAATATAGTATATAAAATGTTATAATGACTGCAACAATGAACTGATAATAAATACTAATATAATCAGAATTTAATTGTTTTCGTACATTATAGCATTACTAATAATTAGTACAGTGTTAATGCACTGTAATGCAAATGTAATAATAACTATTAACAAAGTATAATTAACTATCAATTTACCATTTATAAATAATTATTATAAAGTGTTACCCTTCATTTTAATGATGTCACAGAACTCAGTGATTCATTTGGGGATTACATTCCTATTATTGACAAGAGCGATGGTTGAAACCATGAAAATAAGTTGTAGTAAACCAGAATTATTCTTTGAACCTATGTTCAGTGCAGCTTAAACCAAATTCACAACACACGACTTGCTGTCTTGTAATCGTGAGTATTGAAGTTGTTGTGGTTTTCACAATACACACTACCAGATCTTTCACCAGTAGGAATCCCCAATGAGTAGTTTTCTCACAAAAACAAATGCCGAAGTGACACAGGAAATGACGTAATACCATGCGTGAGACAAGATTTTTTGTTGGAGGAATCCACAGAACTTTCATTGGAGTCCTGCTTGTTGTGTCATACTCTGCCCTGCTCCATGTTTTCCTTTGTTTCATTCATATCATTCATGTTTGGTGTTTCCTGTTTTATTTCCTCACTCACCTCTCCTCTCATTTCACATCCCTAACTCCCTGCCTTTGTGTGTTTTCCCACCAGTTTTGGATATTTGTCCCGCCCCAATTGCGATATTACGAAACCAACTCTAGTTAAGTCATGACCCGCCCTACTCTGCCTCTGATTGGCTGACCATGATATTCTTACCCTAACCCTAACCAATTTCACTCCTCATGCCTAAATCTAACCAATCCAACCAACGAAGGCAGTGAGTGCTAGCCAATCAGAGGCAGAGAAGGGCTGGTCATGTCTTTGCTATAGGATTCATAATTTGGCACCCTGATTAGTTTCACCCATCCCTCGTTAGCTCACCAGACCTCCTGCTCACCTGTTCTCTCTTCCCCTACCAGTCATTCACTATACCAGCACAGTTCCAGTCTGTCTTCGTTGTTGCATGAAGTTCTGTTGACCTGTAATATGCCTGGTGTTCCTGCCTGCTTTTTGGTCTCTTGGCTTGTAAGCTTTTTGCTTGATTAAAGTATTTTGTTTGTCGTCTCAGAGTCTGCATTTGGGTCCTTCCTGGTTACAGCGTCGGAGGCTCCCGTTCATTCCTATGAGAGTGTCTCAGTGGCGCATGAAGCCAAAATGGCTCGACTGCCGAGTGATAAAGTATCTGGATGCCTGGCAATCTTCCGCAGTCATTGGGCCCATAGAGCAGGCACAATAGCGTTTCCTTTAACTCCTCCTCCCAGCCCTCGCTCCAGCCTCGGTCTGGGGCTCATTCATGTGAACGGAGGAAGGGAAATAACTCTGGATTCAGCTATTAGTGCATTTTACAACTTTCAGGAAGTAATGATTTAAATAAGGACTACTAAGTGTTCATACTGGGAAGTTGATTTACCTCAAAAAGGATTATCCTCTGACTTAAAGTTGTCTCTCTCCCAATGTAAGTCTATGGGAAAAAGTATTTTTGGGTCCAATGGCATCACGTGACGGACACAGAAGTTGTAATTCCACCGTTTGGCCACTATGAAAATTAGCTTCAAACCAAGGGCTTGGTTTCCACACGTTTCCTCTATGTGCAGCAACAACTGGTCCGTGTTGCAAATGCAAATTGTTAAAAGCAACCCCTCTCCCCTGGTTTCCCCTCGACCCGTGTCTCAGGTTCTCATTGGCTGTAGCGCTAATGAAAAAAATTGTTTATAACGTGAATATACTGGCATTAAACAATCAGAGAAACTAGTAAACCTGAGGAATCCATCAGCACCAACCATGTCATACTAGCTTGTTGTGAAGGAGGTTAAATAACACTCCAAACTTTAAGTAAATATTTGAAAAACTGTCATGTCCATTTTCAAAGGGGTCCCTTGACCTCTGACCTCCAGATCAGTGAATGTAAATGGGTTCTATGGGTACCCACGAGTCTCCCCTTTACAGACATGCCCACTTTATGATAATCACATGCAGTTTGGGGCAAGTCATAGTCAAGTCAGCACACTGACACACTGACAGCTGTTGTTGCCTGTTGGGCTGCAGTTTGCTGTGTTATGATTGGAGCATATTGTTTTATGCTAAATGCAGTACCTGTGAGGGTTTCTGGACAATATCTGTCATTGTTTTGTGTTGGTAATTGATTTCCAATAATAAATATATACATACATTTGCAAAAAGCAGCATATTTGTCCACTCCCATGTTGATAAGAGTATTAAATACTTGACAAATCTCCCTTTAAGGTACATTTAGAACAGAAACAACATATGGGATTAATTTGTGATTAATCGCGATTAACTATTTGAATCAATTGACAGCCCTAAAATATACTGATTACTACAGCTTGAAGAGAAAAAGACGGACAAGGTAAGAAATAGAAAATGTACCAGGTACCCAACTGTATAGGGGATGATGTAGCTCTGTGTTGTCGTTGCCATCACATTTAAGACAGTGGATGGTGAGTGTATTCCGATGAGCTTCTTCCAGGAAGTCCTAGGTTTCCATGGTTGGTAATTACCTCTCCTGGAGACTGACCAGGGCGAGAAATAAATCTAGACGTGTGTGGACTGGAGGGATGATGGCTTTAGCTAGTGGCAGAGGTGACACACACACACGCACACATAAACATGCACTCTCATAGAAACACTATTCCTCAATCTACCTAGCCACAAGCAGCGAAACAGGGATTTGAGACAGGAGCTTTCTCCTTAGCCAACTGATAAACTCCTGTTAGTAAATCCTACAGCCAAATAAAGTCTCCAGCCTGGCAGATGTAATGTATCCCCATTCTCTGCTTCTTTAATACTTTTAGCACTGTGCGGTCGTTGAGCTATTGGGTCTGATCACCTCTGATACTGTCTCTCTCTCCTCCACCTTCCCAATCCCTTCAAACAAACTTGTTTTAATGAAAATACATTCCTGGGTTTGGCGGATTTAGCGTATTTTCCTCCACTCTCATCTCTCCTTCTCTCACCAGAATGTTTTTTTTTTTTTCTTGGAGCAAAAGTGCTGAAGCTCCAGCTGGAGCAGTGGTGGCAGCAGCCCATTTTAAGAAGTGCTGACGCCAGAGTGCTGAGCATTTCTGTGTGCATTCAAGGAATGAGGAATGCACCTCCAACCGGCTTAAAGAGGGAGGCGGAAAGAGGGGTAGAGGAAGAGAGTCGGGAGCTTGGTAGAAAGGATGGAGGGAGAGGAAGAGAAAGGTAGAAATGATGGTAGAAAGAAAGACATAGTAGTAATAATAGGATAGAAATAAGTAAGGAAGACTCAAAGTAATGCACTGTATTACACCTTCACCATCAATGCAGCTCTGTCCTGGTAAACAGCCGAGGACTCCCCAGGATAGCAGCTAGGGGTGAGACAAAAAATTGATTCACCTATGTATCGCAATTTTCTTATTTTACGAATTTGAAATAGATGTTTTAATGCCAGAATCGATAGATTTGATTCATTTGAGTCTATGTGGAGGTAGAAGGAAGTTACCGCTTTTATTGTTGTAGTCTGAGTAATATGACGTCATATCCGTTCCGTATCCGTCAACCAAAACAAACCGCAGCCGGCCGAAATGAGAAAGTATAAAACGTTGGAGGGTCAGCGTGGATACGACCTGCACCCTCACATGTTAAATCCAGCGTGGTAAACACGACACATCCAGTAAAGGATGGAAACACTTTGGGTTTCACACATTGACAGGAAAAGCAGAGCTAGACAGAGCAGAGCTAAAGCTGCATGCTAACTCTGTCACGGACAGGAAACGTTATCGTACTGCATCAACGTGTGGTCAAACCAGCTGTCACTCTCGTCTCCGTGGTCAAATGGGCCGACGCTACGACTGTAGAGCACCCATATACTGACATTTCTGTTCTCTGCATTGAAACGGCCCCGATGGAGCTGACCATGGATGGATAAAGCGAACGGAGCTGACGGGAGAGCTAGAGACCACCTTGGAGAAGTTAGAGGAAGTAGACACGTGGGACTATGTCCACTTTTCAAAATAAGGTGTTAACAAAGGGAACTCTATGCAAAATACATATATGGAAATAAGATTGATGACATTACATGTCCCTTATAAATTAAAACAAAAATACCACTAATTATTGGAAATCAAACATTTTTACTGTATCAATTTAGATATTTTTTCAAAGTAAAAATCCCTAAAAGTGTATGTTTCATATTTTTCCCATGGTCTAGTGTTTAAAAAGATAACAAAAAAACGCAATAAATCGTAATATGGAATCACAATACTTATCGAATCGGCACTCGAGTATCATGATAGTATCGAATCGAGAGATAGGTGTATCGCCCCAGCCCTAATAAACAGCAAACTATTGGGTCCTATCTAGACACTCAGACTGGATTCAGAGCTTCGTTTATGCAAGCATTGGGGTGGCAGCTCATATTTCTTTTTGTCATGACTTATGGGGTGTTCCATCAAGGACAAGAAAAAGCTAATTTGAATCCTAATTTAGTTTCAGAATGGTCAGCAGAAAAGTTTGTGAAAACTTATATTCGGTGGGTCACACACACCATACAGAATATATCACAATTATCAAAAGGGTGTAAGGGGTGAAATATGGTGACAAAATGGTGGGGGCCAGATTAAGCCACAGACATTCCCATACAACAATAATCCACAGCAGATGATGCCTGACACACACATGTGCTCCATGAGGACAGTGGCTTTGATGGAAAGCATCACGGCCACACAGCCATGATCATTATTTCCTGCACACTGATTTACCATACATGCATCTGTGATGCATTTATAATTACTGAAGTCATGGACTGTGAGTGAACCCTTCCTAAATATGCTGCAAAATGTGAATGCACCTCATGGGTATTTTGACATCATACACCAACTGGCAACGATGAATCTTCTGGTCGGGTAATATGAGGAGTGACAGCGGCAACGGAAACAGCGACACGTCGGGCCAAACCACAGCTCTCTCACAGTACCTCTACAAACTCCACAGCATCCATCTGTCCATCCGTGCACGCAGCGGCACTTGCCAAATCCTCAAAACCTCATTCGCAGGGATCGACGTGTAAAAGTGTTGAACTCCTACACAGCTGTGAGTGGCGGTGGAATCCCTTTCCAAGGATCGTTGAGGTATGCTTGACAGGCCAGAGGTCTGTCAGCAACCACTGGCATGAGGATACGACAGGGGGAGCCGGCGGTGGTAAGACCAGTTATTGAAGGCAAACGGTTCATGAAAAGGGAAATACTGTGGAGTCAATATTATAAATCAATACATTCTCACTTCCAACTCGTAAAATACCGCCGCTTGGTCAGTGCAGACCGACGCACGGGGTACCCCTCCCCTCTCGTTACTTTTGGACGGACTGGGGTTGGCGTGTCAATTTACGCTCGTTACATGCAGTAAGTAGTAGTAGTGTCCTTTCAAATAAACTTCCGTCTTCACAGGAAGTTAGGTTTAGGCAACACCACTTAGGTAGGGTAAGGAAACGGTCGTGGTCGACGTTAACTTCACTGACTAACGACTCACAGGACTGACGATACCGATGAGTCACGTGACTAACGACTGACGTGACAAAATAAGTCAACGTTACTTTTAGTTTTGCACGGGACACAAACAGTAGACCCCTGGTTGATTGTCTTGTGTTTGTTTGACCCCTCCGCCAACACTCTCGCCCACCCTGAGCGGACTCTCGCACTATTTAAACTACGTCACTTGCTCCGACCGTCGAATAACGCCACGGGTGGGTTTACATTGGAGATACAGTATATGTCATGGTCTTTGGTTTTAGTTGTAGTTTGTTTCCTGTTTTATTTTGTAGGTTCCGTCCTACAATCATGTTTTGTTTTATTGCCTGCCTTTGTATTTTCCCGGCTTTAGGCTGTATCCGACACTACAGAGGTGGGAGTAAGTCACACATGTGCTAGTCACAAGCAAGTGTCAAGTCTTAACCTTCAAGTTTCAACAAGTCCCAAGTCACTGTGGTGAGAATCAAGCAAGTCAAGTCGAGTCCCTGCTCAGGTCAAGCAAGTCACAAGTCAAGTTATACTAAATTCTGATGATCTCCCCCAGTTTCCACATTTAAAATCAGTTCAAAGACAGTGGTCATGAAAAGATGATTATAGACATACTCTACAGGGCTCATGGCGAGTCAAATTAAAATGCTCACCATGGCAAATAAAAAAAAGTTGCAAGTGAAGAGTCCCTTGAAAATATTGAGTTATGGATAAATAAATATTGTTAACAAAATCTGTATTCTTCATTCCTTCTCTCTTCCTTTTATTTTCGATCCGGAGGCTGCTTTATTATTATTAATAATAATTATAATAATAATAATAATAATAATAACTAATGTTATGGGAATATCACGTATTCAAATGAAACATTTACAAACCTCCTCTGATTATTACCTCCGCCAAGGTCGAAGGCCTAAGAAGGAGGTTATGTTTTCACCGGCGTTGGTCTGTTGGTTTGTTGGTTTGTCCGTTATTAGGACTGCTCCAAAAGTCCGTAATGGATTTGAAAGAAATTTTTTGGAGGGGTAGGGTATGGCACAATGAACCATCCATTAGATTTTGGTGGCGATCTGGATCATGATCCGGCTTGGGAATCTTTTTTTTTTTCCAACATATTTTTATTATGGGAATTTTTTTAATAACTCCCTCAGCCTGTGCATTAACATCACAGGCTTTAGGACATGCACAGTGTGAATGATGACGCGTTCATGACGCGTCACCCTGCCTCTTTCCTTCTGCCTGCAGAGAAAGAGCGGGGGGGTGGTTGGAGGGGGGACACCTGTAGATTCAGTGTCTTTTCACATTAAACTCTGTGAAATTCCAGTTGAGTTGGACCAAAGCACACTTGGTGATTGTTAGAACACGTGGATGATGGCACTAGCTGCACGAAGGGGGGGGGGGGGAGTGCCATTCTAGTTTATTGTGCATTGGTAGGCTATAAACTATCCCTTAGCTATAAAACAAAAGGGTCATACATTTCATGGCCATCAGAAACTTTTAGAAAAACTTTTGACAACAAACTTGATCATCAGAAAATAATGCATCGTAATTATGAATGAAGCGATCTCTGCCATGATAAAAATCAACACCTGGGCTGTAATCCCATCTGTCTGGTTCTGTGGCTAATCTACCTAACGCCTGGTCACCATATCAAACACTGTACATTACTTTACATAACGTTAGCTAACGGGCTCAGAGTTCATTTAGTTAGGGTATTATCACAGTTTAGCTAACTTACTAACGTTAATCTGTTAATGACCTCAATCAGATATGCATAAGAAGCTCCAGTCCACTATAAATCTAGCATAACATTAACGTAACTTGCATGCAAATAAATTATTGAATTAACATACAAATCAAACGAAATGTACCTTGAAACACATGAAATATTAACAAGGCTTTAATCACAAGGCTGTCCCCCTCATGACACACTGACAGTCTGGGAGTTCTGTAGACAGTTTTCCTCAGAGGAAACTTATTGTTGTCTGGGCCTACCTATATTATTTTTCCACTTTATTTTTGAACCCGAAGCATCTCTGTCACATTGTGGAGCTCAGACAACATTTTGTCCAGGATGGAGACACCGTCCGGGCGAAAGACTGACAGGACGGACGGTCCTGAGGGAGATATAAGAGGAGCCAAATGCCTGTTGATGCGCAGAAGGAACTGTGTAGAATAATTAATCAAAACGACACGTTTGATGTGCACATACTGTATAAGCACGGAGGGTCCGTGTGTAATTGTGGCTTAACACTGCGACTGCGGCGGTGCGCTGTGTTCGCTCTCTGTATAGTTATCTCGTGCACACAAATTAATTAACGAGTGGAACATGATAAACGTCTATGTAAGTATAATATTGTTATTTTAATTGTATTGAAAACCGGGACAATTTGTTAGTGACTGTTGAAAACAGGGACATTTGAGTGTTTTACAGATATGTGTCAGGACTCGGGACACGTCAGCTTGAAACTGGGACAGTCCCGGACAAACTGGGACAGTCCCGGACAAACCGGGACGTCTGGTCAGCGTAAACAACACACCAAAATACCGGTGCCTCCATCACCCACATTGATAACCTGCGAAATCAAGCAGGCATCTGTGTTAGCAAGTAACATGCCGCTATAGTTTAACTGGTTATATGGCCCCGAATCAGTCCCCCGATTGTCTTTTACATTAACGAAATGTTTTCTCAATAAAATGCATAATCAATTCGAAGCCAAGTCTACTCACGCTTTTTCTTTTTCTAACATTTGACCAGCCAATAAGTTAGCTAAAAAGACTCACGTACTGTTCTTTGTGGGTTTTGTAGTGACTGATGAAGTTGGATGTTGCGGTGGTCGTGTCACTGATTTTTGAACCGCAGACCTGCATACCGCTGTTCTCTTCTTACTACCGTCATCGACAACATACCGCTGTTCTCTTCTTACTACCGTCATCGACAACATACCGCTGTTCTCTTCTTACTATCGTCATCGACAACATACCGCTGTTCTCTTCTTACTATCGTCATCGACAACATAATCATTGAATCCAAATTGTATTATTTTTGGACTAGGCCCCTACATGACAGCTCGCTGCCTCCTGCGTTGGCCTCTGCTGCGTCCTACTAGGTTGCCAGGTTTGAAATCCCAGATGTTTCAAAAACAAAACGTAACTTCTCAATATCTAGAAAAATTTAAATATATAATAAAAAAATAAAAAAAGTCAAGTCCTTTCGGGTCATCTGTCTCAAGTTTAAGTCAAGTCTCAAGTGTTATGCCCAGCTTGTTCAACAGCATAACAAAGAAGGGAAGTCCACACAGTAACAGTTTATTTTAGTCAATTTATTAAAGATAATTCAACTGAATGAACAGAAGTTCAATAAGGGTGTAAAGATAGTAGTCAGTAGTGAGGTGTGGGTGATGGGTGCTGTGAAACTATAAGGCTACCCTAAAATCCCTGTAACATGAAGGATAACTAAAGATAAGCAACCCAAACCAAACCAAGATTGGAGCCTACTGGGCACCAGCCTTCCATGAGTGAGAGCGCAGCCATCTTGAAATGACCCTGCTTTTATCTGCTCTCAGCAGGTGAGGCCAATCTCCTAATGAGAGGGGAGGGGCCAGGCAGTAAGGGGAACTGACAGAGGCAAACAGGCAGGCCAAGACTGAGAATCACATTGACAAGGCCATCACACAAGTCATGAATACCAAGTCAAAGTCAAGTCGAGTCTTTTAACAATGTTAGTCAAGCAAGTCTCAAATCCTCAAATTTGCGACTCGAGACTTGACTCGAGTCCCCCACCTCTGCGACACTGCATACCACACTAGTAGTACGTACTGATTTAGCCAGAATGTAGCATATAGCATGTAATATGCAGTAAGCAAACAAAAGCAAAATCTACAGGATGCCAAAAATACTCGGATGTGACATTGATTTGGAAAAAATCTCCAGTCTATCTCGCCTACTGTATCCCACAATGCAAAGCGCTCGAACGGTAAAGGCTACGGTTACAACAACAGCAGCCAAAAACCAGTGAGAACTCAACCGTGTATATTTTGAATATCTGCAGTTTTACGATATTAGATGGCGAATCGAACATTTGCTCCAACGTTTTGGGAGTTTAGAAGCTCCACAAACTGCCTTGACAGCTAGCTAGATCCTGTCGGGGGCGCTACCTCTCCAAGTGGTTAGTCACGCTCACAGACCGCTATGAGCTGGCTGGAGCTCTCTCAAGAGACCGGTCTGTAGACAAGAGGCTTTTATTTCCCTGTTGACGGATGATTTATTTAAATATCACAATATTACAACATTATAAATTAACAGCTGCTTTTTTGGAGTTAAAAAGCGCCACAATCGCCTGCAGGCGTAGCTCTCTGGAGAGCCGGCCAGTGACGCTCACAGAGCGGCTACAGAGCAGCAGAGTGGCGAGAGAAGAGGAGAGGGAAGAGAAGAGGAGAGGGAAAGAGGGCAGAGAGATACCTGCTGAGACAACATGATCATTTTCAACATTATTATAATATTTGTAGGGAGATCAGTCCACTGTTTAGTTGCTGTAAATGAAAAAGCAGTTTGAGTAAACTTTGTCGAGTAATGTTTTATATTTCCCGTCTCCCCTCGCTGATGATCCTGTTTGTCTGACTTCACTATGAGCTGTTGGAATAAATTGATTAAACCTGCAGTATCTTATAAAGTAAACTAACATTGGTAACAAACCAAAAAAATCAAAGTTGTATTTTTCAATAATATTGCAATAGTGGTGCGAGTTAGTTATTTGTCCAGCGCTTTAAGAGCTGGTTTAAAGACTAAATCCTGGTCTAGCATACTGCTAAATACATCGCTTTAACTATTTCATACTGCACACTACCGAGGAACGCAGTATGCAGTATGTACTGTATACTGCATACTGCGTTCCTCAGTACTGTGTAGTAGGCGGTTTGGAATACAGCCATTGTCTGCATCGTCCTGATCAGTTTCACCTGTTCCTAATTAGTTCTGCACTCACCTCACCTGTTCTCACTTTCCCAGTTGGTCAGTCACTATTTATACCACCTCAGTTCCTCTGTTCTTTGTCGGTTCGTCATTCGTCATGTATGGAGATTTTTTTGCCTGTTACCTGTCTGCAGCTTTGACTTTCAGTTTGTAAGCCCTTTTGTTATTTAAATATCTTTGTTGAATCTGGGCGTCTCTGCATTTGGGTCCGTCCTGCCTTTTCTGCTCCCTGCACCGTGACAAGTTGGAAGCCTGGTTCGTCACATACTGTCGCTAAAGGGCGTTTCCGTGGTTAATGATGCCGAGGGTCACTTACAAACGGCGGTATTTGATGAATTGGGAGTGAGAACGGGTTGTACAAATCATTATGAAATGAAAAAATGGACATGTACAGTAAAACATCGACAGTCGGAGTGAAAAAAATGCATTGATGAAATGAAGAGTCACATGCTGTTCACACTTCATACATATATAAAAAAAAACAAATACAAACACAAACGTGCAATGAGTCCTATGGGGGCTTTGTGATTGAACAAATGGGAAAGGAGAGGGCACTGAACATCACTTGGTGTCTCTCACTGTTGACTGAGGTCCATAGTGTCTGCCTGCAGAGTGAAGAGTCCTCCGCTTCTCCAGTTGCCCCTTGTCATCCTTCAGCGTCCTTGACTCTCCACTTCAGGCAACTCTCTGCCCCCCTGGGAGCCCCGGGCACTGCCAGCTGAGCCACCTTGTCGACAGTTCTCTCCCATGGCTGGCCGCTGCCGACGCCTCGCTTTGTACCCTGGAAAAGACAGGAAGAACACATCACCCCCTGAAGATAAGCATGGGAACATTTCATCATAGGGAGCACGGGTGACAACGGTGGTCGGAGACAGGTAGATGTATTCTATTATTCACAGCCCAGCAAGGGCGTCAGATCTCCCTGGCGATCGCTACAGAGGCCGGTGTCAGAGGCGACATCAAAAAGACAAGGGCTCGGTGACAGCCGCCGACTACGCCACCGCCGAGGTAATTCCCAAGTGCCCCGGCAAGGGTCCCTACTCTGGAGGCATCAGTGGGATCAGGAAAGGTCACCTAGCAACACAGGTCAAAGCTTTGATCCAATCAGAGGGAAATCCAGTAGGTAAGGGCTTTTATGAGTGAGGGGTAGAGGGAAATGGTTGGCTGTCATTTTGTATTTCAGAGGCAAAACATGGAGTCAAAGGGAAGCAGGCAGCAGCAGCCCCATCATTATTTAATACACAGCTCGCTTTAGATGCTTCTAGACTAAAACACAGGGTGAAAACAAAAAAGGACCCATGATAACGGTTATTATTAAACTGCATATTTTATGAGGCCCCTCCCGATTAGAAAGTCAATTGGCGGTTATATATTCACGCAGGCAGCGAAAAGACACTGAGAGAGTGACCCTCAAGCTTGACCTTGCACGCTTTGAACTTCTTCTCCTCAGCCCCCTCCTGTCTCCCTCTCTTTCTGCCTGCACTTGGTCCCCGAGAATGAATGCTTGGGTTCAGGCCGTCCAGCTGCATAAGTAAACCACATTACATTTTAGGAATGTAAATAGCAGAAAGTGCTTTTGTGAAAAATTCATTGGATGCTCCCGGCTGGACCACATAATTATTTAGAGAGCATATTTAAATACCTCTTATGATTATGGAGGAATGCACGCAATTTCCCTTTCAATGTCCTAACCGGTCATTTGGTCTGGAGATAGGAGGTCACAAAGACTGAATAGGAAACTATAGAAATGCTGAGTGCCATTGCAGTGAACCGTGGCGAGGGAGGTGATCTGTTGAAGAGTTCCAACTGCTCTTTGGACCCCGAACCAGTGTCTACAACTGGAGAATCATACACATCCACAGAACGAGTGCTCCAGGCTGACGGATCATTGCAATTGAATTTGAAACGTTAAAAATCTCGAAAGGCGTACTTATTGCACGCTAAATGCCTTGCGCATTATCGTGACATTTATACGGCTATTTGTGCAAACGGGCTGCTTTGCTAATACTGTATCCCACTAAGCTAGCCTGGTTCCAGACCTCTGAATTGCCATCCACATCTCTGATTTGTTTTAGCTAATCATTCATGGAGATCTGGTGTTGCGCCCACCAGACCTCAGCCAATTATGGAAACAATCAACCAATCAGAGCTTTGTATGCGGGATTAAGAATGGGTATGTCATCTTTCTTCATAGCTAGCTAGCTGCCTACATCCAATAAAAAAAAATTCTACAGAGATGGCGACAAAAGTGGATCACACTGTAGAATACTTGATGTCAATCAACTTACAGACCTACTAACTCTTAAATCAACATATTTCTCTGGTCTTTGTGAATGACGTTAACTGCAGCTTTTGTGGTGACTAAAAATAAAGTCCATAGGACGATCAGCTGCCATGATATCATTGAAGTTGAATACCATTCGTCAGGGTTTTAACAGACAATTTGTCAGGACCATCAGCAATATGCAGCGTCATCCGACCTCATCGGCTAAACAGACACATTAAGCTGGAGAAACATACATGGGTTTGTGCTTGTCAAATACGATTCCCGCCAAGATAACCCTGATACACGCATGATATGCTGAGCTGTGCATATTTTCGCAAAAGATCAAGTGTATACTTTACGCTGCACACCACATCTGCCATGTGTAGAAACATGGTTGAGCTCAAATCGGCTGCCATCGCTCATCACTTCCTCCCCTCTGCGAACTTCACACAGACAGGGCTGACTTCCTGTCTGTCTGGAAGACTGCCTGTCTCTGGGGGAAGGGGGACATGGCTCTGGAATGACAGGACTGCTCTGTATATGCAATGATTCCGCTTTGCCGAAGACAATCGCTTTCAAACATCGAGCTAAATCTCTCCTTGTGTCCTTCTCACGTCCTCTACCATATATTCTGTTGTTATGCAGACTAACAAAGGTACACACTCTGAATCCCCCCCCCCATGATCAAATGCAACAACACTGACAACCAAACATCTCCTCAGCCAACACACAACATCCCCAAAGGTAGGCTGATAGGATATGAGTGAATATGTGGATAGCTGTGATCTCTCTCTCTGTCAAACATCAGTGTCTTCTCCCAAGACAAGAGATTGGTGACGAGACACGAAAACACACTCAAACAATAAACGGTGTTATTGAGGAGGTGATTGAGGAATAATAATTAATGACGAGCATGCAGCAGGACAAAGATGCTCTCTAAAGACTAGCCTGCTGTCCCCCAAGGGACAGAATGGGGCTTCAATTAACTGACAGGCGGGCGTATTAGAATTTCTATCATGGGCCTTGGTGGGCTGGTGAGATGCAGGACTACAATGCTTTGAAAACCAGTGTGGTTTCCCCATCAAACACGTCCTCTAGGTCCTTTGATCTGCTGGGTGGTATGTGTCCTTGGAGATACGTGTCTACTTCCTCAAAGCTCTTTGTTGCCAGCACCTCATTTTCCTGCTCTGAGTTTTAGTGCTACAGCAACAGCAGGCTGAGCCGCATTCATTCTCAGACAACAGAAAGAGCACATCCACATCAGCTAGTGACTTTAGACATGCATGATGAATACACCAGTGATGTGCATGTGTGCGCACTGCGTGAGCATGCAGCTCATGAAAACAGGTGATATAACCATCTCAGTACTGAACATTCTGTACAATAGATAGATGTATGCTTTTTTCGATGTATACACCAATGCAAAATCTCAATTGGATAAGCCACGTTCAAATAAAAATGCAGTTTACAATATTTCCAGCCAAGTAGCTAGGCCTTTGCTCAACTATACCATGACATTACACGGACATTCCGCGTGTCATGAGTATGCATTTTAGCGTTTTTGCGTGTCATTTGTATGTCACGCAAACATCCGCAGTTAGGGTAAGGCAAGAAAACCACTTAGTTAGAGTAAGGGAAAACGTAATGGTTGGACTTAAAATAAGTATGTAAACGAAGTAAAACATGTACGGAAACCACTACGGAAACCACTACGGAAACCACTACGGAAAACACGTCACAAATGTCAATATAAGCATGTGACAATCACAAAGTCACTAATGTAACTTACAAAACAAAACACCGGTCAACAACGGTCTTGAACACGGGTCTGCTGGTTGAAAGTGCGGTGCTTGGTGTTTGCTGGACTCATCCACCTCCCCCCCGACCCACCACAAGTGGTCTGTCTCGCTTTTTCGTCACCAACTCTTACCGTAGCATTTATACGCAGATGCTTTTACATTGCAGTCAGTACAGGATACATGGCGTACAAATGACACTTTTTGCACGCTAAAGGCCTTGCGCATTATCGGGACATTTATACGCCTTTTTCGTGCGAAACAGGCTGCTTTGCTAATACTGTATCCCACTAAGCTAGCCTGGTTCCAGACCTCTGAATTGCCATCCACATCTCTGATTTGTTTTAGCTAATCATTCATGGAGGTCTGGTGTTGCGCCCACTGATGCCTTTTCAGCCAACTATGGAAACAATCAACCAATCAGAGCTTTGTATGCGGGATTAAGAATGGGTATGCCATCTTTCTTCATAGCTAGCTAGCTGCCTAGCTACATCCAATAAAAATAAATTCTACAAAGATTGCGACAAAAGAGCAAAAGTCTGGTATTTGTTGACCTGTCCACCACCCTGAACTCCTCCCTACACAGACTTCCGCAGACTATCATTACAAACAGATTTGTTATACGTCAAAAACAGGGATGTCAATCGATTCAAATAGTTAATCTTGATTCATCGCAAGTTAATCGCACATTTTTTATCTGTTCAATATGTATCTTATAGGGAGATTTATCAAGTATTTAATCCTCTTATCAATATGGGAGTGGAAAAATATGCTGCTTTATGCAAATGTATGTATATATGTATTATTGTAAATCAATTAACAACACAAAACAATGACAGATATTGTCCAGAAACCCTCACAGGTACTGCATTTAGCATAAAAACAATATGCTCCAATCATAACATGGCAAACTGCAGCCCAACAGGCAACAACAGCTGTCAGTGTGTCAGTGTGCTGACTTGACTATGACTTGCCCCAAACTGCATGTGATTATCATAAAGAGGGAATGTCTGTAAAGGGGAGACTCGTGGGTACCCATAGAACCCATTTACATTCACACATCTGGAGGTCGGAGGTCAAGGGACCCCTTTGAAAATTGCCGTGCCAGTTTTTCCTCGCCAAAATTTTGCGCAAGTTTGGAGTGTTATTTAACCTCCTTCATCAAGCTAGTATGACATGGTTGGTACCGATGGATGCATTTATGCGTTATCTTTGAAAGCCCTATGCTCAACTACAAAATCTCAGCTTCTGCTGTTTTCACTTTTCCAAATTCCCCAAAGGTGCATTACTAATAAAAACTGCAATACTGTACTGTAGTATCTCTGTAATGGATAGTGTAGCTGTGCATCACAAGTTACACTACAAGACAACAAGGTCAACTTTAACTGAACAATTGACCCAAATGATGGCATCCATGACGTGCATCCAATGTCATTCCAGCATTGATAAGGGGTGAAAGTTACCAGTTTCACTTGAGAAACGAATCGTTAGTTTTGTGCGACGTTGAATTTCCAGAGTTATGTTATCCCACTCTACTTGGGTAAAAAATCTCAGGAATGTCAAAAAATATGGAGATAACACATTCATTTGTGATTGTTCTCATTCCAATGTAATCCGTAGCACAGTAGGAAGGGCATGCTTTACGCACAGCGCTTTATTATACACTCTACATTGAGCAACTCATACATGCTTGCGTATTTGATGTGAGACCAATGTTAGACCTGCTACAATCAACTGTAAAGTATCAGAAGTGATAGCTTGTGGGGCAAAAGCCAAGCGGCCTCCTTGCCTCTGCTAAAAAAATACCACATGATCACTGACGTCAGCAGGCGTCCTCACCAGCCGGATCTCCCTTGAACTGCTGGGTCAGTGTCCTGTTAGGCCCTGACACAATATGCATGAATGCTCCATCTCGCAGCGTTGCCTCCCTGTGAAGTGGTGTTCAGGTTACATTCCTCCCAGCTAAAGCCCTTGGCCCTCCCCAGCCACGGCAGATCTGTAAACTGTTTACACTTCACTTCCCACACCTGGAAGAGGGCCAAGGCAAACCTGGAACGAGGCCCACGAGAAGGAAGCAGCAGATAGGCCCTTAGATTTCAGCAGGAGAGGAGTGATTGTGTCTTGGGCTGGAGTGGAGTATTGACTCACCACCAACACTAAAACCACCCTGCTCTCCTTTTCTCTCTCCTAAAGGGAGCGTAGAAGAGGAAGTTTGAACTGGAAACAGATCCATGTGTTCAACACTCTGCTGGCCCACAACTAAGATGCAGTGCTCTCATCCCATAAAGTCTCATAAGACTAACTATTTTCCTGATGTACAGTGACTAAACACAGGTTATGTGGATGCTTTATTCATTCTTTATTAATGTGGAAGCTTTAAAGGGGACATATCATGCTCATTTTCAGGTTCATACTTGTATTTTGAGATTCTACTAGAACATGTTTACATGCTGTAATGTTCAGAAAAGACATCACTTGTCTATCTGAATATACCTGTATTCACCCTCTGTCTGAAACGCTCCGTTTTAGAGCCTGTCTCTTTAAAGGTGCAGTGTGTAGGATTTTGGGGGATCTATTAGCAGAAATATAATATAATATTCATAATGTTTTCATTAGTTTATAATCACCTGAAACTAAGAATCATTGTGTTTTAGTTAGCATCACGGCTCAGGCGCAGCGTGGTTGCATGTCAGCTGCGTCACTTCTAGAGATTCAAGGTTTCATATATTTTTTCCCCATGCTGCATGGTTCATGGCAAAAATAGACAGAGAAAATGATCTTTGACCATATATTGACATCATACCAGCAACATTACTACGGTTTTGATGTCCATATCTGTATTTATTTTTAACTCAACACTTCCTGTTTCTGTTTCAAAATAGAAGCTTAGAAGTTTTTTTTTCTGTGGACAGAATCCCTTCAATTGTTAACACAAGGCTATGCATAACTGAATACAGTACCGTCTTTTAATGGATTATCATTGTTATTATTTACAAACGAGCACTGGCTTCTCAACATTCTTCTGTATAAAATAAATATAAATTACATTTATAATGAAATAAAATGGCCATTATGAAATGCAAACTTTATATAGAAAGAAAGAGCTGGGAGTAGCAGCCAAGCAGTAGCAATGCTGTCGTTGTGGATCACAGTTTAGCGAGGTCACAAGCAGTCACGCGTCCTATGTGACCCAGCCAAAGGAAGCGGATCCTCTTCATGAAGTCCGCTATGTTGCACCGCCATGTTTCTACAATAGCACAGAACAGGCAAACTAAACACTGGCTCTAGAGAGAGGCTTATGCATTTTTATGTCATTGGCTTGCGAGAAAAATATGGTGCACCTTTGTAAAGGTAGTTGTCAAGCTGTGGGCGGTAGATTCTAATGAGCCTGCATGTGACATAGGAAGGGGAGCCAAATCTGAATGGCTTGTTGAATCACATGTTTTTTCTGATCTAGACAGTCAACAAAAAACGGTTTGTTGGTTGGAAGGCACTCTAGATACCCAAATGTATGTGCACAAGCACTGAAATGGTGAGTTTTTCATGATATGTCCCCATTCTGTGGGGACATATCACGGCTGTGGCTCAGAGGGTAGAGCAGGTCAGTGGTTCAATCCCCGGCTGCTCCGGGTCACATGTCGATGTGTCCTTGAGCAAGACACTTAACCCCAAATTGCTCCCGAAGGCATAGCCATTGGTGTGTGAATGAGTATTTAGATTAGATCCTGATGGGCAAAAATTGGCACCTTAGCAGCCTCTGCCATACAGTGTATGAATGTGTGTGTGAATGTGTGGTGTGATATGAGTGAATGCTGACATGTAGTGTAAAGCGCTCTGAGTAGTCGGAGGACTATAAAAGTGCTTTATCTACTATATGCAAGCCATTTACCATTAAAATAGAAAAGGTATGGGTTGTATTTGTAAATAGTGGTCATTTTCCTCTGTCGCCTCTCTTCTGAGTCTGATTAACGTTTCCTTGAAATCACTAGTAGCCAATCCACCACTGATGCACAGGTCCTCCGGCATACGTCACTGCTCGAGTCCCTTGTACTTAAGCCACACCACACACTTTCTGCATGTCAGTGTTAAATGCATGCTACACCTCATGTAAATGCAAGTCCAATTCCTGACATATTCGGCAAGCGTGATGCAAGTACTAAGACAGAAGAAATCCTCAGTTCCCCTGGTGCGTCACACTGAAGCTCCAAGAGCAAGGAAAACCGGCAACTGAAAGAAAGAGGGAGGACCCGCTGTATGAGCTTTACGATTAAACAAAAAAAAAAACCTGAATCACTTAGTGTAAAAAGGGCAAGGGAATTCAGAGAGTAGGGCACAGATACACACTGCAGGCAAACATTGAAACAGAAACTGGATTATGGAAAGATACCATGCAAAAATGTGCCATGTGAATACCAATTATTATGTTTGATGATTGTATTTACTACTGAAACTATGGAAGATATATGCACTGAGGGAGAGGGTGGGCAATTACAGCGAGACCTACATTCTATGTTACATTGTACAATAAAGCATCCATGTCCTTTCAAAATAAACTTCCGTTTTCACAGGGAGTTAGCTTTAGGCAACACATCCACTCAGGTAGGGTTAGGAAACGGTTGTGTTTGACGCTAACAGGGCTGACGATACCGACGAGTTATGTGGCTAAAGACTAATGTGACAAAATAAATCAACTTTTAGTTTCACATGGGACACGAACATCGGTCTCCTGGTTGAAAATCTTGTGTTTGTTTGACCCTTCCATAAAGGCTCCACCCCACCCTTAGCGGACTCTCACGCTCATTAATACTATGTCACTTTCTCCAACCGTTGAATGGACGCAGGTGGGTTTAAATTAGTTTAGTTGGAAACCCCGTTTGTCACATACTGTTGCTAAAGGGTGCCTCCGTGCGTCGGTTTCTGATGCAGAGGGGCATTAACCAAACGGCGGCACTGGACGAGTTGGGACTGAGAAAGGCTTGGTAACACTTACAGTAGCCCTTCACCAGGGAGGGGATACATCCAAATGTAGTGGACTGTCTCAAATGATGATTTTATTTACTACTGAAACTATGGAGGATATATGTATGCACTGATGGAGAGGGTGGGCAATTAGAGTGAGACCTACATTTTGTGTTATATTGTACAATAAAGCTTCCATGTAGAGACAGTCCACTGTAACCCTTAACCAGGGAGGGGATACATCCAAATATAGTGGACTGTCTCAAAGCCATGCTACATAACAGAAAGGGAAAAAAACATGGCAACCACATTTACAGTACAAGCCTGGCCCAGCCTATTAATGGCCCCTGTGTCTAATTTGCTGTCTTCTTTGTAAGTGACAGTGGCAAAGAACAGCATTTTCTATGACTGGATTTAAAAGAGGATGAGAGAGGGAGACATAGCAAGAGAGAGAGAGAGAGAGAGAGAGAGAGAGAGAGAGAGAGAGAGTAAGCCCATAGCCCCAAACTAGCATGTCCTGCAGTGACATGTATATTGAATACCAATCAGACGCACGGATGCTTGCCAGCCCCAGCGCAGCACTCATTTCCAATGCACACACTGTAGCTCAATCAGTAGGGCCCTGGTGGATAAAAAGGGATCGCTTGCCTGCTCTCTGAATATTAGCTAATGCCACATTTGCAAGTCTTCAAGAGCAAAGGGAGAGTGGGTGAGGGGGGAGAGATGAGGGAGATATGGAGGGATGGAGAAACATAGGGATATGAGAAGGGGAAAGATAGAAATAGAGTGAAAGCAAGAGAAGGAGGAGAGTAACATAAAAACTGTGCTCTGTTTGGGACTGCAGAAAAGAAAGATTATTCCTTGCAATAAAAAAGAAAGCAATAAAAAGCTGTGAATGGCTTTGTAGTGCACAAGTGATGGAAGTGATGCCTGGATGGGGATTATGCTCTTTTCATCATAAAGCCCCATCTGGTATACTAGCAAGACCACGTCTGTCCAGGCCCCTCGCCCTTTAAAGTGCCGGCTTGGGTTACACATCAATCCAGTCCAATTGCAGCTGTGCCGGGAAAAAGAGCGATGCTACGCGTACATGGCGGAGCACATGCTAACATGCACACACACACACACTTGCACAAAAAGAAATGTTCATCAATTACAAAAATGTGTGTACATATGCAAATAGACAGATGGGTGAACAGGGAGACACACACAAACACACACACACACACACACACATAAACCCCCTTGCCCCCATGCGTAAAGTCCCACAGACACAATGATTGAACACAAAAAGGACAGCTCTGTTTTTGAAGCATGCCCTTTTCTAACTTGAAAGAGCCAACCATAATTAAAACCAATGGGCAGCAATGCGAGATAAATAAAGCAGAGCGTTCACCAGACCCCTCCTCATCTTTTAACTAAACCACTGGTCCGGTGTCGGACAGATGTTCCAGCTCCATTTGATGTGTGCATGTGCGTGCCCATATGTGTATGTGTGTTTCTATGAGTCTGTGTGTCTGCTCTGACTGGCAGGACATTATCATTTGTCATTTCCTTCTACTCTTTCTGTGGCGATCCATCATGGCCGCTTACATACGTAAACCCATCATGGGCTCAGATTTTTTATAAGAAACAGATTTGCCGTTACTACAGTGGCTGCATGTGCAGCACATAGAGTCACATGGTACAGTAATGGCACAGTAAAATATGCTGTGCTACATTACGGGATAGCACTTGGTGTGATGCTAGCATACCTACTGTAGAGTTATAGTATCAAGGGATCTAATTAAAATACATGCACATACAGTATTTTCAGCCTTTTATCATCTGAACATTTGCCAATTCAACTTGCACCATGCTACATGTACCAATAGATTCCTTTAGACCGTGCCACATAAAACCTTACAGTGCATTTCGGGATCTGTGAATTGGAATCATTAAATATTCAAACACTTAGAATATTTAAAAAGCATTAGAGGATTCAGTGATTAATACAATGCAGAGAGCTGGAAACTACAGTAAAATCATTAAAATTGCATCCCAGCTTAATTCCAGACAATAACGAAGATGGATGTAAAGCACACTACACCAGCAAGTCCTCTTTTTTACATACTAATTCTGTAAAGGAGATGAGATTGAAATGGGAACTTTGGTATTTTTGGCTGGATCGCAGAGGGCCAGCCCTACAAACGCTAAAGTCTGTCACTGAGTGACTGAGTGATGAGGTTACACGATTGGTCGGCCGAGTGTTGAAGTTTCTTCTTTGGCCATTGCTCTTTCAAAATGAAAAGGCGGGATCAGTCCGTTATTCAAATGAGCCCGTCCAGCGCGACGTGTCTGGCTAACGAAACTTGGACCAAGCTGTTAAACTAGGCGATCTAGTTGTAAATTGAAACCAGATTCAGCAGAGGCATCATCGCCTATTTCTCTCTTAAAATGTTTTCAGAAGTAGATTTTGGTGGATTATTTAGACGGAAGAACAGCAAGTTTATGAGCAGGCGGCCATGTAGTTTCCAGTTTGAAACGGCGAGCAGAAAACCAGAACCAGAGACCAATCAGGTGCATTCCATGATAGGGTACCTCACCGTTTGAACGGCCAGTCGAATGGAGCAGTGTGTCCCCTAGTGTCCTCGCCAGACCTGCTGGACATTAGTACCGCTGGATTTAACATGATAGACATGAACACTGACTATATGTAAAACAATTTAGCCACAAATTCACAGAAATCGGGTGAGGTGATGTGTTGCCAGAAGACAACGGTGGAACAGTGGAATATGTGTTGGAGTACAGAAAGCGTATAACTTTGTGTTATCTAAAAGATTTTCAATGTCATGGCTGAATATTTAGATGATTTTGACAATGTGGATGAGGTCTTTGAATTCGATGGCCCCCCGGATTTATTGGAGCCAGAGTATACAGATATTCAGATTTCACAATGAGACTTCTTCTTGAGTGGGACTTGGAGATTTTCTCTCTGTAGGTTCCATTCCATAATACTTATAATAACAATCTGAACCTGTCAGTGGCAAAAACAAACACGTTTATTGGACATAACTTCACTTGCCTTCGCCGCTCCTTTCGCAGGTTACAGTGTTCCCCCTCAGTACTGGACCAATTTCAATAATTGTTGTCCCCATTAGTCGCTTGAAATGGTCCTATATGAATTCTATGTAGTTCCTTGATTATGAATGTAGCAGTACACGAGTTGAAGACGTTGAGGCAGCAGCGCTGTGTGTGTGTTTCACCAATCAGCGATGGTCATCCCTGCAAACTCCACCCCGAAAGTTCCAGTACTTTCAGAAAGTACTACCTCCCAACCAGGGCCTTTATGGGGGGGGTAAAAGGTTTCCGGAAAATGTCTCGGGAACTTAATGTAGACCCTGGTCCCTGTGGTCGAAACGCAATGAGTTCCTCAAAAGGTTCCCTAGTTCCGGGGGAAAGTTTCTACAGTCGAAATGCAGCTTCAGACACAAAAACATGGGAAAATAAGGTCCAGGTTGAAAAATACTGAGGTTACCCTTTAACTGATGGGTTACATTTCTCCTGCAGATGGATACAATTATTCTTTTTTAGAAGAGACATCTGCTTTTATCCACAAATGATATTAGATGTCACACATAAACTTGAAGTACGTGATTCACTTTCTAGCTATGCTGCACCTTTAATTCTCCTGTCTAAATTGGCTGATGAGGATGGTTCTTCATCTTTAGACCGTGTCATCCTCACATTGGGCCTCATCGCTGGAAGAAAGGCCCACCATCATTATCTCCTGATCTGCCAATTCCTCGTCGTTCCGAGACCAATACGAAATGAACAAAGAGGGTAATATTACAACTGAATAAAGATAAATGGAACTCAATTTCACTGAAATTTAAAAAAGGCTTTTGATTCGTTTGAAGAAAGGAACGATAATAAGAAATTTAATTTGATTTGTTTGGCATTAAAGGTAGTTTGGGCTCTCCTTTGACCATTCTGGATGAAGATATTAGCTTCTCTTTCAGTGTCTTCAAAATAATGAACAATGGACAAAGAGAAGCAGAGAGAGACTGAGATAGGGAGGGGGAGTAACGTTATGACTCCATTGAAAATTGTGCTGTTAACAAATTGGTGGGTCTCAGCTGTTTTCCGAGACTTCAGCCTCTAGGTGCATTTGTCTGTCTGTTTGTCTGTCTCTTGGTTTATTGTAGTGCTTCTTTCAATGCCGGACTTTCAGTGGTATCCGGACCGCCAAATGACAATGCTGCCGGCAAGAGAGAGTAGTTTGACGGGAGAGGGAGTGAATAAAAGGAGCCCAACTCAGCTTCCCCCCTCCTCCCCTGTCAGCCAGTCGGGACCAGCCCTCGAGGAGATTCAACCTGTTTGTAATCCGCTCTTCCTCTTCATGTCTGTGTGTTTACAACCTGACCACATTGCTGCTGTACGCTCTCTCACAGCTCTGTCTGTGGTCCACGTCTCTCTTTATTAAATCAGATGGAGGAAGGTGAGGAAGGAATGGGATGCATTCATTGTCCTTGGCTGACAGCTTCTGAGAGCTTCAGTGATAGTTTTTCTGCACTGCACTGACAAGTGATGGGCAATTAGTTTTGCACCAACCCCGCTCCCCCCATCTTCACATGGTCATAATAGATATTTCCAGCCTGGGGTCTGAGTGAACGGAGAAGTGTCTGCTGTATGACTGTCATCAGATAGTTTTGTTGTATAGTTCTGGTTCTGTCTTGGGAGGAATGCAGGCTAACTGTTAGGAATGACATTTTCCTCTAGAGTAGTCCGGGGTTTCTTTTCGTCCATGCTTGGGTTCTTTTCAAATGTAGTAATTTGCGGAAGGGGACCCCAGCCATAGATCACAGGATCTGGATCTGTGGGGTTGGTTGGGTGGGGGGGGGGACGGCCTTTGGGGTGCAACCCTGGAACTTCTTCAATGAAAACCGCATGGCTCTTAATGGGCAACTAAAAGGACTAATCCTGCATGTAAACATTTCTTTGATTCTTTCCCTACGACACACGTTCAAACTACACCAGTCAGTCACAGTGAACACAGTGCTCTTCACATATTCCCAAGCGTCAAGGTCAGAAAGTAAACAGTGACGGTTGCAGAGCTCACCACATCTGACCCCAGTTACCAAAATGTTACTAATCTGCATCACAAGAACAGCAATCATCTCACTTCAGTGGTTTCCCTGCTACAAACCCTCTCGCTCTGCAACAATCTGATATCATCGTCCGCAGACTCTCCACAACATTTGTGGCGTGTGATTTCAAAGATTTGGGAAAACCCCTTCCCTCCAACTCGGAAGTGAGCGTGAATAAGCAACTGTTCATTGGGTTAGCCGATTTCACATGTACATGAGGCAAAATGCTATCCACGCCCATTGAGATGCTTTAATGCATGAAGTGAGGCTCTTTACGGAGGTACAGCATTCATATATTGTAGCAGTGAATAAGCCCACGAATTCATATTCAGTCCATTAAAACAATAAAAACAGTACTGTCAAAATCTGGTAAACAGGTCTATGACTTTATAAAACTCTTCTTTGAGTTCATTCTCAGGGTTACTATGAGCAGTTTGATCCCACTGTGGCTGCCACTGACTTGAATTGTAGTTGACTTGAAGGTTAACCCAGGGGATGTACAAAGAAAACTGGATAACAGCATTGTAGGGTAGGCTACCGTTCCTTCCTATGAGAGTTGCTTAGTGGTGCATGAAGTCAAAATGGCTCGAACTGGTCGAGTGGTAAAGTATCCGGATCATCCGGCGATCTTCCGCATCCATTGGACCCATAGATCAGGCGCAATTTGCGTTCCTTTAGCTTCCTTTAACATTTTCCTTTAGCGTTTCCGCCTCCCAGGCCTGCGCTCCAGCCTCGGTCTGGGTCCTCATTCACATGAAGGGAGGAAGGAAATACTCTGGATTCAGCTATTTTAGGACCTAATGATTTAAATAAGGACTATTCAAGTGGTCGTACTGGGGAGTCGATTTCACCTCAAAAAAAATTATCCGCTGAGTTACAGACGTCTCTTTCCCAACATAAGTCTATGGGAAAAAGTATTTTTGGGCCCAATGGCATCACGTGAGGTACACGGAAGTATAGTACCGCCGTTTAGCGCTACAAAAATTTGCTTCAAAGCCTGCCGCTCTTCCTGGGGTCTTGGGTTAAACAAGTAAAAACATGTTTTCCCCGTGTTCTGGTCAGTGCTGTATTGCCATCTCAAACGATATATTAGTTGAGCAATCAGCTTGTAGTGATGAGCTTCTTTTGGCATCTTTGCCTAAATCACAGATTCCCATTATTAAACTGCAACATACAGTATCTGCTCAGGCTTGAATATCTCATTTCAAACTGGCTACCAGGCCTCATATAGAATTCTTTAATTTAAGGTGGGAGTATGTTCACTTGTTGGGTTGGATTAAAAATGCTGAGTTTGTGGAAAAAGTGTGTTACTTTAAGCTTGGTATTCACTGTGGACTGGAGTCAACTTTCAGACTCCATAACTCTGTTTTACCTTCAATATGGAATCAGAAATTGGGGCTTTTGCAACTCTATGCTGACTGACTGACTATTACCATGTAATATGGCCTGCTATTATCCTATGCATCTCAGGCTTTATCCCATTGTTAGTGGCTGAAATATCCATACACAACAACCAACATTGCATAAAACATTTTCTCAGCAGTGCTCAATGTGAGGCCCACATTCACCAAACCAATAGGTGTGATCTGAATTACCCAAATACAGATAAATAAACAGGTATGAGACAACAACATAGGTAATATTTTGCAAATATACAAAATGTCAGAGTCCTCCCAGTATGAAATATAGTTTTACATTATCAAATCCTGGTATCCTGGTAAACTAAAAACTGGTATTTAAAATAACTGGTGGTTTCACCAGCCTTTTGACCAACACAATGACCCAAAGCCAATCCCGCTGGGCTGACCATCTCACTGTGGAACCATCATTTGCAGAAACTGTCCAACTAAAGAGAACATTTCCAAAAGAAAAACATGCTGATATCCAGCCAGGAGCTAATAAAGGTGGTTTTCATGCTGACAACCTACATTTGATTCTCAAGTTTGAAGAGTCAAACACAACCTCTATTGGGGGTCAGTCTGTCGAATGGCGTCCCACTGAGACCCAATGATAGAGGGACTAGAGCTGAGCGAGGGAGGGGTAACAAGAGGTTTGGTGCTCAAATGAACTGCTAAAAGAAATAAATGCAAATCATGATCATCTTATGAACAGGCCAACATTTGAAAAAAAAAAAAAAAACTGAATATTGAAGACAGCCACAATTTGATGGGTTGAAATAATAAGCTTAAGGGGGCGATGACCATAATGGCTACCTGCAGTGCCTGGAGAAAAAAAAAAAAACAGAGCGCGCCCCCACCAACCCCTCCATCTTTCAGAGCTACAAACAGCCTCGGCTTCTCCTTTAGTCAGCCCGCAGCAAAATGAAAAGAAAATTCCTCCCCTGGGTTCTAAATAAAAGGCCTGAATCAGACTAACACCAGGAGAGTTTTTCGTTCACTTTGCTACCTGCAGTTTCTGCATATTAGCCTCTCCTCTCCTGGTCCACATCCCGCAGTGAAATGAATACAAAATTGCATTAAAGTTAATGCTACATGACATTTCTCCCCTTTTCCACTTGCTTTTTGTTGTGGTTCTTGCGGCTGTTGCACATTAGTAAAAAACCACCTGCAGGAGTGATTTGCCAATTTGGTAAAGTGCACCTGAAGCTGTCCGATAGCTATGACCAACATCCCAAAACACCATATAAGCCACATTAATGGCAATGTTTTATTTCATTAACTGCATGCTAACAGCGAAAATAAACAATGCATTAATACTTTGTATTGATAGCAGCAAAGAATCGCGGCGCTAACAGCTTCAGACATGATAGAGACCCCCTACCTGGCAGCCCCTGTATCCACGACCCCCGCTGTTTGTGTATTGTCGAACCATGGCAGCCCATTGACAGCCTCCCCCGGATTGCCAATTTCCCGTTGGTGGTCCAGGGTTTCGCCTGTCCTTTCTCAGCATTGTGCAACTGGAATAGGTGCGTCCTCCACTGTTCACGCTGCGGTTGTTGCTCCACGATCTGATTGGACAGCGCTGAACGAGACTTCATCAGGAGAACATCCCTGTCGTCATGACAACTTGCCAATATCCCAACAGGGGTGTGTTTGTGGGAGGGTGGGGTTGTGGGGAGGTTGCTTTCTTGCCTCCAACTGGAACACGACAACGATTCATTTTACATCACCGTTACCTCACTGCTCGCTTCCCCCTTGTCAGTCCTAGCGGGCTAAGCTAATCTGTTCAGTTTGCGATTGCGGAGAATGTATGGGCCACTCCGTCACAATCTGTGAGTCTACAACCAGCTGTCCCATCAGGGTTTCTCAGCCCAATGTCTCGCACCACAGGATGCCAGATCAGCTTAAAACGATGGCCATAATCACTATTCCGTCACATGAGGTTCAGGATGGCGATAGCAAATACAAAAAAGTACTTCTAACTCTGCTTTTCAAATGTCTTAAACCAATGCTGCATATATGTTCCACACAAAAAAAAAAAAAAAATTTTGAAAGGGGTTTGAAACCATGGTAACTTGAGAGAGACTTTTACTTTGTATCCTCAAATTGGCCTTCTCACCCACATCCTTCCCATGAAAATCTGAGGAATTTACGCTAGACTAAAAGGACTATTGTACCAGTTTATCGTTCTGCTAACTCTGCATACAGTTTAGTTCAAAGAGAGAAAACCAAAGAATCGGGCTGGAACAGAGCAAAAGAGATCAACAAAAGATGGAAAGAAGAGAGGAAAGAGGGGGAAAGTGAGAAGAAAGTAAAAGCAAGGCATTATCGTGTTGTCAGCGATGCTATCAGCGGCACAAACAGATGAATGTTTGGAGGGTGAGACACCTGCTGTGCTGCTAGCCTGCGATTAGCAGAGAGCAGGCGGCCGGTTCCCAGGGTTCTTTCCCAGTTACCTCCTGCCGAGCTGGAGACGTTGACCTTGGCCGCTGCTGGAGCTCTCCTCTCCTGCTAGGAGTGAATGGCGGGCCGGGACGGAGGGCCCTAGCCTCGGCACTCCTTTGATTGCTAATCCCCCAAACATTGTGCACCAGCCGGCACCCTACCTGGCCTTCTTGCCGGAGGCGGCTTGGTGGCGGCCATTGAAAGCAGGTGATGAATAGGGTGTAGCTGCTGGAAGCCAGGCTCCCTGGGTAGCAGATGAGCTCTGCAGGCCCACAAAGCTGCTTAAAACAGTCCAGTGCGGTTTTCATCTGTTTTGGTGGATTTCAGAAGAAAGACAGATGCCCCCGCTTAGTCCTTGTTATTTTAGGTTTTGATGAGTGGACGACATTTTCCAAAAAGTAGCCACATGAAATGAATATTGGGTACCCATCAACAGATTCACGTACAAAACTGGGTATGGAAACAGAAAAGCTGACAACTGAAAACAAAAATCACAATACTGCTGCTAAACAGAGGAGTCGGCAAACATTGATCGAGCGTGGTTTGGGACCTCTTAAAAGTGATAGCACCCTTTTTCTGACCACCGCCCAGCATGGGTTAGAGCTTGAGTGTATCCCTGTGTCAACGCAGTATATAGTGTGTCAGTCCGTAGCCTTTTATTCTGTGTGTAAAGTCACTGACCGTGTTTTGACCATTGCGATGGCGACTATTGCAGGATATAATCTACGGAAATTCCAAATGACATACATGAAAAAGCGATTTCCCATGAAAACTTTTCAAGAATATTCTTCGGGACAGACAGACAAAAGCCAACTATTGTATAGAATTCACCATGACAGCAACAGAAGACACCAATACAATAACACTTCTCACAGGCGGTAACACTTGATTCTGCCAATTCAGATTTCGCCCCAGTGACACAGATTCCCAAATTGTTCCCAAATACATTTCGAAGGCGGCGGCAAAAAAAAAGAAAAAAAAAGAGCGATGCCACGGAGTGAAAAAATGAAAACACAAACCTTCTCATTGTAACGTCAGCAGCATGTTCAGGAGAGACTGCTGGATGCCAGACTCTTAAGGGGACCGGAGCTGAATTCAATGCCTCTTGTCAGGGGAGCTTGATGTGATTATCGCCCCCTGCTAGGGCAGGGATAGTGAAGTTGTCTGACGCTGGCAAGGACGCTCAAACAGCACCGCGGGATGCCCTCTCCGCTGTCCTCACTCCAGGAACATCGCTCCGGACGCAACAGGGGGGCGGGAGGCATCCACCATCTTCACTAAAGAGTCTGTGTGTACATGTGGCTGAGGGTGTGCATGTGCGCATGTGTGAATTCACGTTGTGTTGACATTATTGCTCTGCAGTTTCTCACCGTTGTTACTGCTGATGCTATAGAGGCAAATGGGGGTGTTGAGACAAGACGGGCCCTTTTATTGCCCCAAAAACTTGTGTTCAAGGTCAAGGTGCTGCTGACTGGCCACTAATGGGCTTATTACTTTTTAATGCATTTATGCCTCAGTGTGTGAAGCAATTTTAAGGTACTCCCTAGCGTGTGTACACATTTGTGTTTGCCTGTGAGTGAATAAAAATCATTGCTTGGTCCGCCTAAGGAATATTTCCCTCCCCCGTCTCTCCACTGAGGAGTCCGTCCCTCCCGGCTCATATCGACAGACCCTCTACTGACTATTGATCTATGAATTTGTACAATATGATGATAACAATATGTCTTTTCAGTAGTGGGATTGTGATGTGTCTGTTTAATTTTTTTTCCTCTCTTGAGTGTGTCTCCTTTTAGATGCTTGTGAAAGAACAGGCAAATACAACAGACAGTGCAACTAGACAGTGATTTTAGAGTCTTTTCAATACGCTGTAGTTGTTCTTGTACTGTTACAGTATATGAATACACCACTCTAGGTTTAAAGTGGCAGTAGGCAGAATGTTTTTGGCATCATTGGGCAAAATTCCATAATAACCTTTTAGCATATTGTAATTCAAGTGTTCTGAGAGAAAACTAGACTTCTGCTCCATCCTCATGGCTCTGTTTTCAGACTTTAGAACATCTAGCCTGTGACGGGAGACTTTGGGCCAATCACAGGTCATTTCAGAGAGAGAGCGTTCCTATTGGCTGTTCATTCAACGGAGGCAGCTGTCAATCACTCGCAAACTCTGATCAAACGGTCAAACTAGGCAGCGCTGATCAAATATGAATCAATGTTCTTTTACTGTAATGCCTATTTCTCTCCTCACATGTTCTCAGAATCATCTTGTAGTGTACTGTTTAGCTGTAAAATGAGAAGGTGTGCTTCGGCTGTTGGGCAGTGCTTAGTATTTCCTCAACTGATCTCAACATGGCTACCGGGCCACAAACTTTCTCATTTTACAGCTAAACAGTACACTACAAGATGATTCTGAGAACATTTGAGGAGAGAAATAGTTAGGTAATTCTACCCACTGCTGCTTTAAAGATTTGAAAGAATTACATTTGACTAAGGAATTATGAGTGCAAAATGTAAATAATGCATAAATAAAACAGAGAGTGATAAAGGCCTCAGGATAATGAAACTCTCTCTTAGGGACATGCAGGGGGAACACAGCTGACATAAAAAGACAAATCATAGCACAGAAAAGGGTGTGCAGTCTGTGACACATTGACATACATATCTGACTGGTACATGCACTTTGACCACCCAGGCATGAGATCAAGACAGTTGTGCCTTTTGGGTTAACAGGGCATTTTGGCAGATTTCCCCACATTGTACTAAACCCCCCCCCCCCTTTTGCTTTCTGTGCTGTCGCCCTGCAGGCAAAGGGGGCAAACTAAGACTTCAAAGTAAGGCCAAAATAGTCCTGACACAAACTCATTTCCTCATGTTACATGAAGGGGGCTGGCAAACTCGCCAGACTGCTAAGACTCTGGTATGTCTCAGCCTCCTACTCTGCGCTACCTCATAACAAGCAGTGGTGACGGGATGCCATTTTGACAGAGCGATTATGGACAGTCTGACATCGACTTAAAAGGAGCCAGATGGGGGGAGAATTTACAAGGGCCTATCTGTGGGTCATGCTGGGCTCAGATGAGATGAGGATGAGGAAATGGGAGCTCATTTAAGGGGATACTATTAGCAGTGAAGGACCACAAATGACTGCTGCTTGGAACTATATTAAGATGAAGCAGAGAAGGGTAGCTGCACATTCAGCTGTTAAAAACCATTCTTGACATTTTGGCCACAAAACATGTTAGGTTCAGAGGGAGTAGTGTTTGTACTAAAAACATAGGTTAAAGGGTTAGTTCACACAGAACATATTTTTTTCACTTACCTATATTGGTATCCAGCTTTGCAGATAGTTTGGGTTTTAAGGATGCAGGTTTTGAGATATCTGCTTGTTAAAGTTCTGCCGCTGCACCAATATAATAGAGGTGAATGGAATTGTATTTGTGCTGCTTTACAGGAAGTAGTTCCTGTAAAATCTGCTGTCAGCTAGGTTTGTAGATTATCCGCAATATCGGGACATTTTGTACTACATACTAAATCATCTCTATAAACAAATATCTGCATAGAAATGCAGAATCTGTAGGCAATGGGACAAGATTTTGGTATCGGAAGCTCTCTGCTTTCCTTATGTAGTCCAAGTAATATTGACCAATCACATGTTTGAGCGGGCTTTGGTTGAATGCAGGTTAACAGTCCGTGTGGAGAGCAAAAGAGGTTGAACGCATTGGATGAAATGCAATCTGGGAACCCATTGGCTATCATCTGAGAAAGATTTCTCTTTTCATTATCTTAAAATTAGCTTGTAAACTGGCTAATTATCAAACAATCTGGTCGCACAGGTCTCCTCTCAACTCCAACTCCAGTCTCACGTCTCAAGTTGCTAATCCGACAGTAAACAATGAGAGGAAGAGGAAGTCTTGGCTGGGATATCCAACACATTCTCCCTCCCAACCTGTCAAATACCGCCACTTGGTCAATACCCCTCGGCACTACTCAGCAGACTGATGCACGGGGTGCTCCTCTTGCGTTACTTTTGGACAGACCAGGACATTGACTGCGTGTCAATAAATGCTTGTTACATGCATAGTGTCCTTTCAAAATAAACGTTTTCACAGGGAGTTAGGTTTAGGCAACACAACCACTTAGGTAGGGTTAGGAAACAGTCGTGGTTGACGTTAACTTCCCGGACTAACAACTCACGTGACTCACAGGACTGACGATACCAACGAGTCACATGACTAAAGATGTGAAGTGACAAAATGAGTTAACGTTACTTTTAGTTTCACACAGGACAAGAACACCGGTCTTAGTTGAAAGTTGTGTTTATTTGATACATCCACCACCCCTCCCGCCCGCCCTTAGCGGACTTTCGCGCTATTAATACTACGTCACTCGCTTCAACTGTAGAATTACGCCGCTGTCGGGTTAACATTGGAGTTAGTTAAAAGCCCGGTTCGTCACATACTGCTGCTAAAGGGTGCCTCCATGCTGCGGTTTCTGAAGCCAGGGGGCATTTACCAAACGGCGGTATTTGACGAGTTGGGATTAAGAACAGGTCAGGATATCCGGATATCCACTGGCTACACTGGAATCCAAGAAATACTGTCTGTTAATCCCAGAGGCTGAATGGTTTTCAGACCAATAGCCGATGGGTTCTGAGATTGCATACTGAACAATTACAGAGGCAATAGACATTTGATATTTTTATTTCCTAACTATATATAGGCTAATTCATTCTGTTATATCCATTTAAAACAACAAATACATATTTTTAAAAGAATATAAATAAGGATGTGTCTGTGAGTGTGAGTGAATGGTTCAAAAAGCTGCACAAATGTACACGGCCCTGAACTTGCCTTGGCTGAAATTCAATCAAGAATTTGACACACTTATTACTAAGAAATTATAAACTGGCTTCAGATCAGAAGTATAATTTGGAAGGAGACTACCCTCCGTGGACCTCTTCCTATCAAAGGGACTTCTTCATTTAAAAGTTTCTAAATGATTTCACTCTTCTTCTTTTTCCTCATCAAGTGTGTGCGGCTGCAGCAGGCTCACGGAGCAGTGAGGGATATTCTGTCAGACGTGCTGTATTTGATGGTTAGGAAGGAATCTGCAGCTTGAAATAGATGCCAAAAAGCACTATATTTGGACAACAGGTACCGAGCTGTTGCTAGGGACTCCCTCCTGCTGGAGCACTCTGATGGTGATTGGTTAATGCACTTTATCCAGTGCGGCTGCTGCATTGTATACATGTCCAACCGACCACACATATAATGCTTCGGATAGGATTTTAATAAGGAGTCCTTCCTTCAAAAGAAACCATTTTCCCCCAAACAATAGAACTGCTTTCTGCATATATTACACAGAGTCATCTGCATGATATATTTCAATCACACAGTGGAATGAGGTAAGACTATTAATCAAGATTAGGTGATACTAATATCAGATAAGTCCAGGATGTAATATAGCTTGTGTAATTAAAGTAGGAATGAACCTGGGCAAAGGCATGAGATAATAATTGGTACAATCTGCTCAGAAAATTGATACCGTCACATTAGCATCAGCACCACCTCCCCCACAACCTCCATATAAACACACCCAGGCCTATGCATATACTACATGCCTGAGTTAGATGGAAAAAAATATGCATTAACAGAGTTATGATTCATAAAGCAAGAGTTCAGGAAGTAATGAATGATGAATGAAGGAATTTGGAAAAATGTATCTATCTCACAAATTGCAGCCGGGCAGACTGAGAATCTCTACATTACGCTGCACTAAATATAGATTCTATGAAAGCTATTGACTTTTCTATTGCTTGAGGATACATTGAGTTTTCTCTTTGATTGTGTTTTCCACAGACGCCGGAAGAGAAAGAGCAGCTTCAAACTGACGTTTCCACAAAGAAAGAGTCCAAAAACACATATACCTGGCAGGACGGAGCAGCCAAGGACACGCCGCGGTAAAAAGCTGCAGAGTTAGAGGAGTGACTAAAACCTGTTGAGCTACTCTTCCTCCCTCCTGCTCAGCTGCTGGGAGGAGGACACTTGTTTCTCGCACAGAGGGGTTTTGATCTTTTTGCATCGGCATCCGCTTCCTCCATCTACAAAGGCCATGAAAGAGAATGAGTAATTCTTCTATCTGTGTGCATGTGTGTGTGTGTGTGTGTGTGTGTGTGTGTGTGTAAAGCTTGACCTATTTCTGCTGCACTGACATGAGGTTGGCATTTCAGCCTCACAAGTAGAACTGCAGACACACTATCACACAGTTGCATGAGGAGCTTGTTTCCACATGTTGAAAAAGCTAATGTTAATAGTCATTTGTAAACACTAATGATGATGAGACTTCCGGTGCCGTCCTGGGCGGCAGCCGGCTAGAGTTGCTCTTCGTCATATTGTGTCTTTTCCACTTTTTTCTATATTTATTTACTCTTTCAAGTTTTCTTGTGAATTAAAGTAGTAGCTCTTAGTAGAACGATGTGGCTTTGCACGTTCTTTTTTGTTTTTCTCGCTTTTGGAGTACTTTTATTGTGTCGAACCCCCGTCCTGGCGGAGCCGACACAGGGCTCCATGGTTTACACCAGGGATCAGCTGATGAGCCTCCGATGGTGCGGTGCGGCCGGCGGGAGACCTGAAATTCCCGAGGAGCTGAGGAGGAAATACCGGGGCTGCAGAGCCGGGAGGAGACGGTAGCTAAGGAAGAGGAGATACCGACCGTATCTTCCATTTATCATCACGGGGAACGTAAGATCTCTGGCAAACAAGATGGACGAGCTAACATTACTCACAAAGAGCGTGAGCGTGTTTCGTGAGGGCTCTGTTATGTGCTTCACTGAGACATGGCTGCATGATGGCATACCGGACGCTATCGTGTTATCAGTCCTACTTGTATTAGTTATTACAGCTGCTAGGCTATTATTATGGCTGCTTCCCTCTCTCTCTCTCTCTCTCTCTCTCTCTCTCTCTCTCCCCTTTTCTCTCTATCCCCCCAGCCGGTCTCGGCAGATGGCCGCCCGCCCTGCGCCCGGTTCTGCTCCAGGTTTCTTCCCAGTAATCGGGGAGTTTTTCCTGGCCACAGTGCGCTTGGTGGATCTTGTTGGGTCTCTAAACTATGGTGTACGGTCATAGACCTGCTCTATATATAAAGTATCTTGAGATAACTTCTGTTGTGATTTGACGCTATACAAAAATAAATTGAATTGAATTGAATCGTGAGTTTAGCCGGCTTCCAGTTAGTGCGGGCGGACAGGAGTTTCAGCGGGAGCGGCAAGAAGAAAGGAGGGGGAGTCGCTCTTTACGTGAACAACAGATGGTACAACGCTGGACACATCACAGTGAAAAAACGGGTGTGCAGCCCGGACATTGAACTGTTAGCAGTAAGTCTTTGCCCATATTACGGGCTGGTGATGTAATGAACTCCGTGACCAGGAGACTACAGACACTGCATCCCAATGCCTTCATATCGATCTCTGGGGATTTTAACCATGTTACCCTGACTGCCCACTTTGTGGTCTCTAAGACAATGGACAAAAAGACACTGGACCTGCTGCTGCTATGTAAAGTCACCCCCATTCTCAAGAAGCCAGGTTTGGACCCGGAACACCTAAACAGCAACCGGCCGATCTCCAACCTTCTTTTCCTCAGTAAAATCCTGGAGAGAGCAGTTCCCGCCCAACTCCATCAGCATATGTCCAACCATGAACTCTATGAACCCCTACAATCTGGATTCAGACCTCACCACAGCACAGAGACTGCCCTGATCAAAATCACCAACGACCTCCTCATCGCAGCTGATTCCGGCCACATCTCCATCCTCATCCTCCTTGACGTCTCTGCAGCTTTTGACACAGTCTGCCACTCCATCCTCCTGAACTGCCTATCGGACCACCTAGGAACTCACCGGGACAGCTCTCTCCTGGTTTCAATCATATCCCTCCAACAGAAAACAGTTCATCACCATCAGTGACTCCAGCTCCTTCCTAGCCCCAGTCAACCAAGGTGTGCCTCAAGGTTCTGTGCTTGGACCCCTCCTCTTCACCATCTACATGCTCCCCCTCGGTCAGATTATCTGACACCATGGTCTCAGTTTCCACTCCTACGCCGACGACACACAGCTCTACCTCAGCACCAAGCCATCCACTCACCTCCCCCCAGTCCCTACTCAACTGCCTGCATGAAATAAAAACATGGATGTCATCAAACCTTCTCAAACTCAACAGCAGCAAAACAGCGCTCACGGTTGTGGACCCTAAGGCACTGCTCAGGAAGATAAGATAAGATAAGATAAGATAAGATGAACATTTATTAATCAGAAATTCAGGTGTCAAAGCAGCAAAGCGCAGAAACAGACATGCCACAGCAAAAAAGAGTACACTGGCTACTACAGACTGGTAAAACATCTGCAGCAGCCCCTGTTGTCGGTCCAGTCCAGTTTATTTTTAGGAAGGTTGGAGATCTCCTCCTAGACCTGGATGGCAGCTCCATCTGCCCATCCTCTGAAGTCCGCAACCTAGGCGTCATCCTGGACTCCATCCTCTCATTTCAGTCACACATCAAATCCGTCACAAAATCCACCTTCTACCACCTCAAAAACATTTCCGACTCCAGCCATCACTCTCCGACTCCGTGGCAGAGACCCTCATTCATGCCTCCATCACCTCCCGTCTGGACTACTGTAATGGAGTCCTGGCCAGGGTACCCAGCAAAGCCCTGGAGGCTCCAGTATGTCCAGAACTCAGCTGCCAGGGTTCTCACCTGCACTGGGCCTTGACAGCACATCACTCCGACACTCATCCATCTTCACTGGCTTCCAATCAAGTCCTGCATCACCTATAAACTCCTCCTTCTCACATACAAATCCCTCCATGCCCTTGCTCCTCAGTACCTCACCACTGGTCTGCACTCCACCCCCAACACCAGGTTGTAAACTTTTGGCGACAGAGCCTTCAGCGTCAAACCCCCCCGCCCTCTGGAACTCTCTCCCTCCTGAAATCAGAAATGCTTCATCCCTGGACACTTTCAAAAAACACCTCAAGCACCACCTGTTCATCAAGGCCTACGACCTCTAATCTCTTCCTACACATCACTCTTTTAATTACCTGGCTACAGTTTTTTTTCCTCTATTTTATTTATTATTATGGTTTTGTGTGCCCTCTTTGTAAAGCATCCTTGGGTTTCTTGAAAGGCACTATATAAGTTAATTTTATTATTGTTATTATTATTATTATTATTATTATTGTTAAGGAAGCATACAGCTCCATAGCTTCCCCCCACCCCCCCAGTGATCACCAGAACTGTCCGGAGGTGGTCACAGGATGCAGAGGAGAGTCTCCAGGATTGTTTTGAGGGGACAGACTGGGATGTTCTCTGCAATGCACATGGGGAGGACATAAATGGACTCACAGATTGCATAACAGGATATTTTAATTTTTGCATGGACAGCGTGATCCCCACCAAGACTGTGAGATGTTACCCCAACAATAAACCCTGGGTTACCAAGGACATCAAGGCGTCACTGAACTGGAAGAAGGTGGCCTTCAGGAGTGGAGACAAGGAGGAGATGAAGAAGGTGCAGATAGAACTGAGGGATAAGATCAAGGAGGGCAAGGAGTGTCACAGGAGGAAGCTTGAGAGGAAACTCCAGCATAACAACATCAGGGATGTGTCAAGTGGCATGAGAGCCATCACTGGCAATGGAAAAAAGACCGGGGGATGGAAGGAGACCTGGATGAGGCCAACGAGTTAAATCGGTTCTTTAACAGGTCTGATGACGTGGCTTCTACCCACCCTCCCCCCAGCTTCTCCTATGACTTCCCTCCCTCTGCTCCCTCACCTCATAATCTTTCTCCAATGTCTCTGGCCATTCCTTCTTTTGTCCACTCACCTCCAACCCCCATCCCTTACACCTCTCACCTGGCTCCCTCGCGCCACCATTCACCTCAACACCCCTGCCCCCTTCCCTCCTCACCCTCACTCCCCCATCTCCCCTCAACGACTTCTCAGGCTCCTGTCCATTCACCTCAGCCCACTTGCCCCCCTCCCCCATCAGGGCTCTCTATCGGCTCTCCACGGTCAATCACCATCTCTGCTGGGGATGTGAGAAGAGAGTTCAGTAGACTACGCCCAGGCAAGGCCACATGCCCTGATGGCCTCAGCCCCAGAGTGCTCAAAGGCTGTACTACTCAGCTGTGTGTGGTTTTTCAACACATCTACAACCTCAGCCTGAGGGCGGTCCCTGCATTGTGGAAAACATCATGTCTTCTTCCTGTCCCCAAGAAAGAGCACCCAAACACCCTCAGTGACTACAGACCAGTGGCTCTGACCTCACATGTCATGAAGTCACTGGAAAGCAGTTTGCTTATCAGCCCCGCATCGGAGTGGATGACGCCATCATCTTTCTGCTGCACAGGGCTTATACTCACCTGGAAGAGGCAGGCAGCAGTGTGAGAGTCATGTTTTTTACTTCTCCAGTGCTTTTAACAGCATACGACCTGCCCTGCTCAGGAGGATGAGTACAGGAGAGTGGTAGACAGTTTTGTGGAATGGTGTGACCTAAATCAACTGCAGCTCAACATCACAAAGACCAAGGAGCTGGAGGTGGACTTTAGGAAACAAAGGACCCATCCTAAACCAGTCAGCATCAGGGGGACAGAAGTGGACATTGTTGAGGACTACAAGTACCTGGGCGTCCACTTAGACAATAAAATGGACTGGTCTAAGAACACACACACTCTGTACAAGAAGGGTCAGAGCCGCCTGTTTTTTCTCAGGAGACTCAGATCCTTCAACGTCTGAAGAACCACGCAGCAGATGTTCTATCACTCGGTGGTGGCCAGCATCATCTTCTACGCTGTAGTGTGCCGGAGCAGCAGGGTGAAGGCAGCCGACGCTAACAGACTCAACAAGCTCATCAGGAAAGCAAGTTCTGTCCTGGGAGTCGAACTGGAGTCTTTGGTGGAGGTGTCGGAGCGTGGGATGCTGAGGAAACTACTCAGTATTAGAGACAACACCTCTCATCCACCGGCACGCCACACTGGAGTCAAACCAGAGCACCTTCAGCCGCAGACTGAGACCACCGAGGGGCACCACAGAACGCCATAAGAGGTCTTTCCTACCAGTGGCCATTAGACTATATAACTCCTCCCCCTTCTGCAGGAAGGACAGCTGAAAACACCGGACACTGACAACAAATATAATATCAATATCATGTGCAACACTACTTTTTCCATTCTCATGTGCAATATCACTGTTCATTCCGTGAACTTGTAATTTTGTTGTAATTTTGAGCAATCTCTGGCACAAGAATTTCCTTCGGGATTAATAACATTCTATCTTATCTTATCTTATCTTATCTTAAATATTTGAGTGAATGTGCATGCCACTTCTATATAGAGTAGGCTTCTCTAGCTATCACCAGTCCTGTCACACATAAACAGGAAAAGCTTGATTAGTGCTGTAAATACTGTATTTGTGGTATAAATTATTAGCGGAGATTTTGAGCATTCAGCATTGGGCCCATTATACCATTTTCATTTATGAGTTTTTATTTTTTTCATATTTTCATATTTCTCTGCTCAAGAGAAAGGACAAGGTACATTTAAAAAAAGAAAGAAAATAAATAACCAACACAGTTTAACATCAGTTTGTGAAGTAGTCATGAAATTGAATCTATTTGATTCGTGTACTTAGACAAGAATTTCCCCGATTTCTTCATGACGCTCAGCACAACTTTCAACAACGTATTTTTCGTGCGTTTTCCTACGAATGTCCAGCTACACGTGACGTACCTGTCAATTTCCGGCCCAGTCTTTTCAAAATAACTCTACTTAGTTAGGTTTAGGAATAGATCACCTTGGTTAGGCATGAGGCACTGACACACAAAGCCGACGGTCGTCCGTCGGACAGTCTGGGGCCATTGGTGAGTCTTCCCTTGTCTGAGGTTTTTCAGCAGATTCAGCATGTTGAATCGGCGGCGACCCCCGACGGTGAGAGAAATCACTCTGATTGGCTCTTCAGCTTAAATAAATCAGTGCACGAGAAGAGAAACGGAAGTGAGGAAAGCAAGCAAACGAGTAAAGTCAAGAGGAAAAACACAAAAGGCTCTTCTTATTTTTCATCTTCATCTCATCTGATCGTTCCAACACACGGATATCTTCACAATGACATGGCCATCTGGAATGAAGCTCAGTGGTGAGTAAGAGTGGTGTTAAAATGTTCGACAAACTGCGCTTTGTTTCATGTACGTATCATAACAACGGCTTGTACAACAACTCGTCAAATACCGCCGCTTGGTCAGTGCCCCTTGGCATTGGAAACCGACGCAGGGGTACCCATCTTGCATTGCGTTTGGACGGACTATGAATGGCGAGTCAATATACGCTCATTACATACATGGTGTTCTTTCAAAATAAACTTCCATTTTCACAGGAAGTTAAGTTTAGGCAACACACCACTTAGTTAGGGGTTAGGAAACAGTGACCTAGTGACTCACGGTTCATATTTTTAGTTGCTAAAGGGCGCTTCCGTGCTTCGGTTTCCGATGTGGAGGGGCGCTTACCAAACGGCGGTATTCGACGAGTTGGGAGTGGGAACGGGTTGTATTAACAACTGCATCATAATTATGACAGAAGTAGCGATTAATAATGAACAGAAAGTCATGTTTTGGCCATCTCAGTCTTCTATACACACATCACATGCACATGTAGCCAGCTCTTCTCCTTGAGCAGAGGAAAGAGGAAGCCTCTATCAAAGCTTTGATGTGGGACTGGAGACTGAGGGGAGTTCAAAGGGCATATCAAGGAAGAGGGAAACAGAGGGAATGAGCGAGAGGTGGGGGGTGGGTGGTGACATGGGAAGACTCACACCGGGCTTCTCCAGGGGATAGCAAGGAGACTCTTAATAAGGACACGAGCTAATGAGGTCCAGGGACATTCAATACACACAAACGCTCCCAACAGTCTCCGTCACAGCTTTTTCTTTGTACTGCTGATATTCTTGTTTCACCATCAAGAGCAAAACACTGCCTTCTCCATGATCTGATGAATAGCAGGTTCTGGACTTGATATAAAGACCTCTAATGGGAAAAGCAGGGCCATGTGAGGAGCGTATTGTTGTTTACCAGTGTGCAGTTTCCTTCATAGCACAATGTTATTCAAAACAGGATGCTTTTTTGAAATAATTATGCAGGGATGTTTGCAATTTCATCTGGCCATACAAAAACAATCTCTCCTTGCAACCAGATGGAACATATCATTTCAGAAAGCTTATGGATGGAAAATTCACTGTCCCACTTTTTTTGGGAAAGGGGGGGGGGGGTAATTATCACTGCAGTAAAAGCGTGGAAGATCTGCGCATGATCGGGAACTGATTTAGGAAGTTTGAGATGTCAGGAAAGGTTTGGCTCCAAGGCGCCACGCTAGATCATCAGCTGTATTATTTGGCCACAAGAGATGGAAAATGATTAAAAGTATGCATTGTTTCCTCCTTATCATTCTGTAAAAAAAAAGCCCGCAGGGAAAAGGTGTGGGGTGAGAACCGACATTCCTGCATGTAACCCTCATTAAACCAAGTGTAGAGGGAAAGACTGGTTTAGATTCATGGCCATTCCCAACCTCGGCTCAATTGGTGCATCTGAAAAGACCTTGTGATAGAAACAGCATGCCGCAGGAAATTAAATGCAGCTGCATCTCTGTTGTTTGTTTCAGTATGATGGGTCTTTTTTTCTTCTCTTCTGTTCTGCTTTTTCACACCTTTTTTTCAGGAAATGAGGTGGAAGAATCAAATCGTTTTATCGCTTACTATCATGATTCTGGGCTGAAGTAAAGGTTTTCTGCATGTACTGTAAACCCAGGGATGTTTTCATGCATCTGATTGGATGCATGATTGCCCTCTGTGGGATGTTTTCATGCATCTGATTGGATGCATGATTGCCCTCTGTGGGATGTTTTCATGCATCTGATTGGATGCATGATTGCCCTCTGTGGGATTTTTTGCAGAATGTCTTCGTCAGCCATTACAGGGAAAACCAGGAATTTCGCAATCGCAGCCTGGTTCTTTGGAAGTGGATGTCAGGCTCGCAGTCAATCAGTGGTGCCTCGGTTTGATCTGCGGAGCAGTGTGAGACAGCTTCACAGTGTGACTAACGCTGCTGACACATTTCCCCGTTGCCCCCATTATATCTCAACCAAACCGCTGGAAGTCTACTTGTTTATGTCAGCTTTCACAAGTGGAATGTTTTCCATATCTATATATCCTTTTACTGGAAACAGATGATGCTTGTAGAATGGCTTAGAGAAAAAAAATGTAAAACAGACACTTGGGGAAAAAAACACAAAACAAAACAAAATCTAACTTAACCTAACCACTTGGATATCAACTCAAGTGTGTTTTTAATAGGACTGTCAATCGATTAAAATATTTAATCACGATTAATCACACATTTTCTATCTGTTCTAAATGTACCTTAAAGGGAGATTTGTCAAGTATTTAATACTCTTATCAACATGGGAGTGGACAAATATGCTGCTTTATGCAAATGTATGTATATATTTATTATTAGAAATCAATTAACTAGGGCTGACCCGAATGCTTCAAAGCTTCGACCGTTGTCATAGTATTCAACCTCCAAATCACTATTCAAATGCTTAGTTTTACATTTTGTTTTATTTTTAGAATTTTAAAGATGTAATAATAATGTTGTGGAAATCCCCAAATAGCCCATGAAATAAGGAGTAATCCCACAATATTATTCAACATGAATTATTATTAGTTATTCACAGACGGATATCACTGTTTGTTGTGTGTAGAGGTGCGTGTGTACAGTAGTGCGGCAGCGGCGCTGTCCCGGCCAATGAAACAGGGGCAGCAGAACATGAACATGTTCAGACAGAAGAACATGTTAGCCTGCTACACCTCACCGCGAAGCTTCCAATACCTTCCAATATTACTCACCAAAGCTTCGAAGCCCAAAAAATGGTATTCGAGACAGCCCTACCATTAACAACACAAAATAATTTAACCTCCTTTGCGACAAGCTCGTATGACATGGTTGGTACCGATGGATTCCTGAGGTTTTTGTAATCTCATATGATACCAGTATCTTCACTCTCACTTTAAAAATGAGAAAAAAATTGCAAGTTGATAATGCTTTGAAGAAATTAGTTGTGCTAAAACAAATTTGCGTTAACGCGTTATCGCATTGACTTTGACAGTCCTAACTTTTAAATGACCTTGCATTTTCAAAGTCCCCCTCTACTGAGCCTATTGTTACTTCACTTGGATGTTGGACCTTCACTGTGCAGAATGATGTATGTGCAGCATTTGAAACCAGACAGACCAGTCTGTTTTCACATTCATCTGCTGAAGGCAGAAAGTTTCTCTGTGCTCACCTTAAATCCAACACCAACAGGCAGATTTTTGTGACATCACAACTAGTTTGGGGGGCAATCATGATCTAATATACATCTTACACAAGTGTGATGTGAAAACATAAAACCTCCAGCATGCATACACTGACAATGAACTCAATAGTCAAAGTCTAACATCACGGGCGAGATGTTCTAAAGCCTTAAAACAGAGCTATGAGGAGGAGCAGAAGTCTAGTTATCTCTGGGAACACTTGAATTACAATACGCTGAAAGGTTATTATGGGATTTTTTGGCAAATGATGCAAAAAACGTTCTGCCTACTGCAGGTTTAAGTTTGATTTGTATCTTTTTGTTTTAGATACATGTCTCAAGAAGACAATAAAGATGTTAAACATGTTATATGCCAAGAGGAAAACAATATTAAACAGTTTCTATATATTCAGTTTGAATGATCAACATTGTTTGACTTCTTACACTACAGTAAGTGGTGTAGGGTCAGCCCAAGCAAACATTTTCTCCACATTTTAGAAAAGTATTTCAAAATGTTTTTCCCCTCCAGTAAATTCCATCAAGTTAGTCTGAAGAATATCTTCATGATTAAATATTCATGATTAGTCTTTATATAAATGTAGCATTTTGAAAAAAGAAAGGAGTGTATTTGTTGTGTTTACAGTTTGATACAGGACTTTATCATCGATATGTACCATCATAGACACTCATAGACACCCAGAGTTCTTTGTGTCTTTGAGCAGATTCAACAGTAGATACCAGCAGGACATTGAGGATAAATATATCTTAGCTTTGAACCTAGATTTGTCATTAGTCCATGAAAGGACAGAAGTGATCAAGGCGAGAGGTCGTGATGTTAAAATGGACCGGGCTGTGTCTGTCTGCACCCTCACAGTTAAGGCCTGGAACTTCTTCTTTCCCACCTGCTGCAGCTCGTCAGCTCCCTCAGCGCCCAGCGCACACACCTGCTGCATGTGGTTTCACTGCTGCTCCTACCTGCTGAGTGAACAGCTGCCCACACCGCATGTCAACACACTTACTTCCCATCAACACTGCTACCTAACGTCAGCCCCGTGACTACGGGTGCCATCACACCAAGCATGTCTGGAGTGGTGTTTATTTGAGCTTTGATTTTTGGAGTTTAGTCAGCTGGAACAGTACAGTTGAAAGTCAGGAAGGCACCAAATGACCTCACTGATACTGCGTAAAAATGTGACCATTGTTTTAACAGTGTGTAGTGAATGTGTCCTGGCCACATTAAGGACCGCCTACTCTACTGACGTCCAGCTGGGATCCACGGGATCACTGAGCTCATCAGGTGAACAGACAGGCGAGCGCTCATCTGCCTCGCAGCATGGAATCAGCCTCTGTGCTCTACTGTATTCTATCGGAGCAACTGTATTTTATTAAAATATACCTTATCTATGGGCTACATATCTACAGACTATCAGACTGAGAACAGGTAGTACATTATTATCATACTGTTGGAGATGTGTCGCTGTTTTTGTTCCGCTGCTTTGCACGTAGCTGACACCCGCCCGACCGCCCGACCGCCTGCTCTCTCTCTCTCCTCCCGGCTCTCTGAAGCTCTGTACTCCGCTGTTGTCTGGCAAAGGCAGCGGTGCCAGTGGCACGGAGATCCCCGGTACAGTTAATAAAATGTACCCGAATTCAGGATATTACTACTGACATTCTTGTAGTATTACGTCACAACGTCTGCTGTATTAGCCGTGTGTTCACTACGTGTTTATTTGCATATAGAGCGGGGAAGTGAGATCGGATCACAAGTGTTCACTCAAGACGCATGTGGAGAGGCATTCTAATGCCAGGTGTGAACAGACGGACTTAAAGCTGTCCATTTGTGATCCGATCACTGAGGACTCATCTGAATACCAGGTCTGAACAGGGACATTGACCCTCAATGCTATCATGTCATCATCATGATAGTCATTAAAGCTGCAGTAGGCAGAATGTTTTGGCATCATTGGGCAAAAATTCCATAATAACCTTTCAGCATATTGTAGTTCAAGTGTTCTGAGAGATAACTAGACTTCTGCTCCTCCTCATGGCTCTGTTTTCAGGCTTTAGAACAGGGGTCTCAAACTCGCTGGCCAATTGCGGCCCGCAAGACGATATTTTGTGGCCCCCATCTTGATATGAAAGTTTAATGTTAGTGCGGCCCGCGAGTTTTATGTGAATGGCACTTTGCCGCGTTGTGTGTGGAAGGTCCCTTTGTTGCGCGAGCCCGAGCTGAACGAACCTACCAATCACAGTGGGGTATATGGCTCCCGGGGGCGGGCAATCGGCCGGGCTTGATGCAAGCAGAGAAACATTTCACAACAACTATGGCGGCGCCCGTGTAACATCGCATAAGCTTGATTAAAGTTTGATTTATACTTCTGCGTTGAATCGACGCCGTAGCCTGACGTGCACCTCTCCAGAAATGTAACTACACGTCGCGGCGACGCAGACCGCAACAGCTGTGATTGGTCCAGTCTCTCAGCGATGCTGAGCGGCCAGGACCCCGGACAACCACAGAAAGTTCAACTTCTCTCTGCCTCGATCTTTTCAATGTTTGTTCACACAAATCGACTCAGAAATATTTTCTCTTTTCGGCGTTCCAGTAATGTCAGTAAAAGTTCTGTGGTTCAACAGTTATTAGCTCCAACTCCACTCAGTTTCTGTTTGTAGTACAAGAAGAAGAAGAAGAAGAAGAAGGAAACTCATAGAGACGCCACCGCCAACTAGCGGATTGGTGGTGTAATTGCAGAGCAACACAAACACAGCAGGCACAACTTTATTGCGGAGTGACACCAAGTGGAATGAATATATATCTTGTCACACAGCCCCAATCATGTCTTTTTCAAAGCCTGCAGTGAAGAGAAAGGTTGGTGACGAGCACAGACAATTTCAGGAAAAGTGGGAGACGCAATAGAGGCCATGTTCAGAAGAACCGTTCATGTTCTTCAATGTTCCATTCATGTTCAGGACAGTTCATGTTCAGAAGAACCGTTCATGTTCAGAAGAACCCATTCAAGTTAAAGAACTGTTAATAATGACGTTTGAGAAGATTGTTTTTTTTTAACAAAGCTTTTTTTGTGGAATACCTGATGCGGCCCAGCCTCACCCAGACTTTGCCTCCAGCGGCCCCCAGGTAAATTGAGTTTGAGACCACTGCTTTAGAACATCTAGCTTAGTGACGGGAGACTTTGACCAATCACAGGACATTTCAGAGAGAGAGCGTTTCTATTGGCTGTTCATTCAACGGAGGCAGCTGTCAATCACTTATGAACTTCGATCAAACGGTCAAACTAGGCAGCGCTGATCAAATATGAATCAATATTCTGTTACTGTAATGCCTATTTCTCGCGTATTGTACTGTTTAGCTGTAAAATGAGAAAGTTTGCCTTGGCTGGTGGGCGGTGCTTGGTATTTCCTCAACTGATCTCAAGAGCTGAGAAACGGCTAGGCTCCAGCTCAGCTCTGATTGGTTGTTTTCCTCCGGTCTGTGAAATCTTGCAGATGCCGTTAGGAGCTTCGGAGGACACAAAGGCACATGATTTTTTTATCAGATTACCTGTCTCTACTACTGTCATGATATAGTGACCATTTTATAAAAATAACTTTTTTTTTAATTATATTTGCTCCAATTCTACCTACTGCTTTAACATCAACAATGCCACCGTTAACAGATTGGCTCACTATTTAAACAAAATGAGAAAGAGAAGATGCCATTCTTAAAAGATGTGTTCAACTTTCAGGAAGTTCTGAAGCTCCCTGTTTTCAGAAGTTGTAATTCCTTCCTCTGAAAGACAACAGCAAATCATGGTCCTGGGTTTTGGTTGTAGTTTGTTTCCTGTTATGTTCTGGATTAGACAACAGCGTGGACTCAAATGCAGCACACAACGATAGTTTTAAAGTATGAACAAAAAGAATATTTTATTTTAACTACAGGGTTCCAGGTTGAGGAAGAGCCGAGTGCAGGAGTGAGCAGGCAGGTTTGGAAGCAGCCACAGCTGGCAGGAGAACAGACCTGCACACAGAGCAACAAAAAACGAGGTTTAGTCCAAACAATCAAAAAACATAAGAGCAACCGCAAAGACTAGCAAAATTCCAGGGAGCCTGATTTAGTATCTACCACTGTGGGTGACGGAACGATCTGGCGACGAGTAGCAGGAAAACCGGGGTATATATACTGCAGGTGATGATGATTGATGGCAGCTGCTCCAGCCGAGCCCGCCCAGAGGAGGAGGAGGAGGAGGAAGGCCACACCTCCCGACACACTGACAAACTAGACAAACCAGGGGAAACACACAAGAGACAAAAGGACAGGGAAACATAGGAAACAAAAGGAACTCCTAGACTAAAGGTAGTGAACATGACATTTCCTGTTTTATTTTGAAAGTCACTCACCTCTTGTTTTGGGCGGCTGTGGCTCAGAGGGTAGAGCAGGTTGTCCACCAATCAGAAGGTTGCTGGTCCGATCCCCGGCTGCTCCGGGTCACATGTCGATGGCTCCGGGTCACATGTCGATGTGTCCTTGAGCAAGACACTTAACCCCAAATTGCTCCCGAAGGCATAGCCATCGGTGTGTGAATGAGTATTTAGATTAGATCCTGATGGGCAAAGTTGGCACCTTAGCAGCCTCTGCCTTCAGTGTATGAATGGGTGAATGCTGACATGTAGCGTAAAGAGCTTTGAGTGGTTGGAAGACTAGAAAAGCTATATAAATGCAAGTCCATTTACCATTTGTGTCATGTCTGGTTTACTTCTTGTCTTTGTGTTTTCCCGCCTTTGTGATTGTCTGCCCCGCCCTGAGTTGTTTCACCCGTGTCAAAGCACCCTGCTCTCCTGGTGTATTTAATCCGTGTGCTTTTGCAATTGAAGCTCGCCTTTTGTTCATTTTACCTCTCTGCATTTGCACCTTTGGAACTGAAAGCATAACAATTAGTAAATAGTTTTAGTTTAAATATGGTTATTCAGTTCGAACAATTCCTAAGCTGTTATATTTTATCATTTTTAATGGGCTGATCAGATTGAACATTACAATGAAAAAAGAAGATGCAGCCAAAACATTGGTAGCTATACGGAGCAAATTCCTCTTGGATCAATCTACTACATCCCAAATAATTAAATCAACAGGGCTAATATTAATAGCCATGTTACACTTTAAAGTGCTTAGTTCACACTATGAGCGACAACAGTAACAAAATGGCCAAGCGTGGCCAGCTACATTGTCGCTGTTGAAGTGTTGCTCAAGTGCTTGTCTATGTAGTTATCTTGTTAAATAGCACTGGGAACTGGCTAACAGCATTTTTTTAGATGTAGAAGTGTCGGGCGTCAGGTTGTAGTTTCATGTCACCGGCTTTCATTGAAAATGACTTGTAGCCTGTTGCTGTGTCGCTCATAGTGTGTGTTTTTGTCAATTGCCAACCTAGTCACCAGAAAAAATGCTGGCATTAGACGTTTCTGCAAACCACAATACATTGAATGGCAACGTTTCTGTTGTGTGTTGTATGTGTTGTATGTTATGCTCTAGGGATACTATCGTTTTTAGCGCAAGTTATGGCATTATGACCTGTTGTGGTTGTCTGACTAAAGTTTTAGTTGCCTGAACATAACACCTGTCACAGTCTGCTCCTCTTCATACCTGCACTCAGTATTTTTCCACAACTCCGCCCTCACCTCACCCCACCAGTCAGCCACTCCCCCCTCATCAGCTCACCTGAACTCACAGCTGCAGTTCATCAGTAATCTAGCCAGTATTTAAGCCCCCCATGCAAGACTCTACAGCACTCATCCTTGAGAGTTCTGCCTCAGCGTTCCTGGTTTCTGTCTGCTCCTCTGGGCTATTTGGTGCTTTTCTGATGACGGTATTGCAGTTTGAGTTTCCCTGTCTGCTACCTGGTGGATCACTGTGGACTATTGACTTTGTTTGTGCTGCCGCACTCGCCATCGTGTGTGTGTCAATTCCCTGCTGACACTCGCTGAATTGTTTGGTGGACAGACGTGGCTCCCGCTAGCTCTGGACTCCCCGGTACTCCGGTTCGACCCACCCGGGTCAAGCCCCCGTAACCACCGAAAGACTCTCAAGGCTTCCAGCCTTCATCTAAATCAGAACAGTGAGTTTACTTACCTGCTTGTCCTGGTTCCTGTGTATGCTGTGAGTAAAAGATAAGCAAGAGGCTTGATGAGGGCGGTCAGAGAGAAACAGTGAAGTCGCAGGCCGTAAAACCAAAACAACGAGCTCTAAGATGTTAAAATCTCTGTAGAGAGGAAGGGAACTGAGGAGTTGGGTGAATATTCTCTTTGGGTTTGTCCCTGTGAACAACACCTTTCACTTACACAGTCATTTGTTTCCATTGATGATATGAAGGTAGATTTTGTGCAGCTTTAACCTCAACATGTTAACAGCTGTGATGTTTTTAAGTGTAAAATAGATACAAATGTCATGTCTAATTTGTGCGATTGGCTCATCCTTTTATTTGTGGTGAACTCACTTAAATTGAAACCACATGGTAAAATGTTCTGACAGTGTGTTACAAAAGGAGATGGGCACTGACTTCTGATAGAAGCCAGTTATTGTTTTTAGAAACCCTGGAACAAAATGAACCCGAGGCAAAACACTGTCTCTGCTAATGCTTTTATGCAAAGATTTAATCACTTATCCTCAACTGGTATAAACTCCACAGATGGTAATGCAAGCGTCCATCAAAAAAAAGAGGTTAACAGAATCCTGTCTATTAAAGAAACCCAAATTGGGTCATTTGAACATTAAAAAGATGTGACCAGAGCCTGTAAGTCATTTTTTTTTGTTTATTGGATTTTGCATGAACATACAATTGTGTCATCAGTGCATTTATAAAAAGTGAAAAGGTATACATTCCCTTTATACAAAGACATAAAAAAAGTAGCAATTGACATATTGCTAAACACCAAAACAGCTTACAAGAGTGATCACATGTATTGACCGGGCATTGACCCAGAGCCTGTACTTAGTTTCTGAATTCCACCAAGCCAGTGATGAACCCGTTCACCTACATCACAGATTGCAATCAGATGGACTCCATATGACAGGAGGTTCCAATATACTTATGTTGTTGTTGGTCTTAAATACAAACAGATATGGTCAAAAAAAAGCAGAAGACACATCAAAACTGCCACAGCCTCTCCAGATGGCTATTGTGTTTTCAGCAAATACTGTACATCTGCGATGACGAGCCAACATCCGTCAAACAGGGAGCTCGCTGTCACGATTCTCAAGTACAATGTGGCTTTTCCTCTGAGTTGTTTTAACTTCGACGCCTCAGTTCCTGTTGTCACGGTTAGCACACAGTGTATCACTACCGAGGAAAGAGAAGTCTTTCCATACTGACACCTGTCAAATTCACTGCTGCACATCCTGAATGTCTGCCGTAGAGAAGCTAGAGTACAGCAGGTTGTACACTGATAATGCCAACACTGCCGTCTCTCTCACCTTAAAAACTCTGAATATGATTTGGTGTCTGATTATGAACGTCTTGAAATATATGTCAGAATCTGTGGATTCTATACAGTTTATTGGTGAAATCTGATATAAATGATACTGTGCCTGTTGCTCCTGTGCTTGTTCCTATGACAATATACAGTATACTGTATATCAATTCAACCTCCATAGCACTGTGGCCATTAGCAGTGTCTGAAGAGTCAGCCCAGTCGCACAGCAGTTCGTGAAATAGTCACGAAATGTAATGGTTCACTTCGTGAACATAGACACACATTTCAATTTTTTTCGTGATAGTCAGTAAAAAAACAATTTGTATGTGATCCATGTAATTGTGAACTGGGAAGTATAAAGAGCTGTGAACGCCATGTAGGGAGGAGGTCTGGGTGGATGGGTGTGTCAAAAAACGCTCAGGAGACCGGTGTTCGTGTCCCGTGTATAACCAGAAGTCAAACTTGATTTATTTGTTATGTAAATTCCATACTTAAGTATTTTAACCCAGGTTTTGTTGCCTAAGCCTAACCAAGTCGATCTACTCCTAATTAGTTTTATTTTTAAAAGACTGGAGCGGAAATTGACACGTGCGCCACGCGTTGCTGGACATTTGTAGGAAAAAGCACTAAAAATCCGATGTTGAAAGTCGCGCTGAGCATCACGAAATTCGTGTCTATGTACACGAATTGATTAAATGAAAGTTCGTTACTATTTCAAGAACTTCCGTGAGACTGTGTTGGAAGAGCACAAAGGATTCAAACATGACAAGTGAAGAGAAATTATGAAATTTCACTCCTGAGATGTGAATCTTCTCACAGCTCTCCAATTCTTCCCCTCACATTCAAATCAAAGCCCATGACATTCAGAGTGCATGTAGGCCTACTGAATATGCAATATATCACACACATGTTTCTAGTATATATGGAAATAGTATCTATGCCATACGTCGCCATCTTGTTTTTTGGAGCCAGAAGTGACCATATTTGGACGAGAGGGTGGAGCTGCAGAAGAGCTAACCCCAGCTGGCTCGATCAGAAAGGTGCATTCGTAATTCACGTCAACTTTTTTTAACTGGGATGATAGTTTTGACTAAATACAGGCATGTTTGTAATGCATTCTACTTCCTCAGAGTGTCTTTTAGTACAACGAACTTAGCTTAATACTAGAATTTTACTCACCAAAAAAAGCACAGACTTCTTGGACCGTCTGTTAGTACAAGTAACTGCACAGCTAGCCATATTATTTGTCTGATATTCACATGAAAAATGTTCCAAAAGGCACCGACATCACAAACACGGTCGAGAGGTTAAGTTAAGTGACTTGATTTAGCTGAGGTGACGCCTAGCAGACAGCTTGTGGCTAGCCACCTGGGATGGCACCCATCCATCACTCAAAGTGGCCACGCCCATAATTATACAGAACTTTAATATCATTTCAACTAGTGAGTTATTTAAAAATAAATTCAGCCCCTGAGGTTGACGCTTTGGGAGGACCAGCAAAGTCCAAAAAACAGTAGGTAATTAGAGCTGCAATTATTACAAGGGTAAATCAGACCAGAACATGTCAAATCAAAATCACCCCACCACCCAACCCTGTCTGAATTGGACTTCACTGTTACAGTGCTGTACACTATGGGTATGCACTCAGTTAGCAGTTTATTATATACACCTAGCTAAAACTAATAGGGTCTAATATGGAGGACTAAATGAATTATTTATTTATTTATTTATTTATTTATTTACTCTTCTGTTTAATTTTCCCCTTATTTATTTGTGTATTTATTTTGATTACTTTCTAAATGTATTTATTTTTTGCATTTATTTTTTATCTATTCATTTAGTTCCTAATTTATGTATTTATTTTTGCACTTATTTATTTATCTTATATTTAGTTTTAAATATATGTATTTATTCATTTATTTATTTCTGCACAATTTTTTCCTTGCATTTCACCCCTTATTTATTTCCCCAAACTTGTTTATTTTTTTATTTTTTTTATTCAATTGTAATTGTTTAAAAAATATTACCCACTGAGTAATCATTAGTGTAATTAGTGTTGTGCAATAATTGTGAGTAGCTTGTCGTTTGCGTACTATTGGATCTGACTACTTCCAATAAAAAGTGGTCTCACATAGCTACAGTTTAGGCTTCCCAACACTGCCCATCACTCAACACAGCGATAACATTCCTATATATATTTTGGTGTTATTGGGTCTTTAAGCAGAAGTGGACTAGGCACTATGTGCTGGGTGTTGATAATCCCAAAACAAGCTGCAACTACACGAGGAGAACCAAATACGGAAGAAGCACAACCTCAATAAACTCAAATTAAGGGCTGGCTTTTGTCAGAAGGGATTTTCAGGATCTCACAGGAAACATGTTTGAGTTTCAGTTGTGGTTGTGGTCGCTTTGTTTGGGATTTGTTGACATTCATTCAATATCATTATTAAAAGGGGAGGCAATCATCTGTGTTTGGACGGCCGCCCGAGGCCAATCATTCTGTATTATACGAGACAAAAAGTACTGGTTTGGTAAAGTACAAGACAGGAGAGACTGTAAATTATCATTCCAATGATCCATGGCTTTTTCAGTTATAGGGAGTTTCATAGTGAAGCAAAGGAAAGGGCACCCTCAACCTTTCAATTACAGCCCATAATCATAACTCAGGGCCACGACAGCTCTGTTGTCCTATATTTGGCCCTGGTTTCTATTTCTCCTAATGCAACACAAAACAAACATCTCATGAGCTTTCTGATGTGCCCAAACATGTAAACAGATGGACCAAATCCTATGAAACATTATATATAGCTCCTTCTCATCTTCAGTGACACTGTCACATAGAATAGTTACCATGCCACTTCTCAAATGTGGCCCTCCAGGGGCAGACGCCTCTCTCTTTTAAATCCTCCGTAATGTTTTTAATGCACTGCGAAACAGTAGAAAGCAACAATAACAGGAAATACTGCCGAGAGAGGGAGACAGAAAGAAAGACCATCTTTCAAGACCTTTCCTCGTCATCCGTTTTTTTTTCTTTGTAATTTTGGTTTCTCTCATGTTTGACATCAAAGATGTTGAAATTGTTTTCCCCGATGTTGTGTACTCTGTAATTATTAATCTGCCTTGCAAGACGACTGCCTTTGGGGCAAAGTCAGACACAAAAGGCCCCTCTCTCGATCTCTGATGTGGAGCAATACACAAGGAAGAAAGGAATAAAAAGGAAGAAGGGAGAAGAAAAGAATGTGCAACACTGCCACCAAACTAAAAGTGTGAACTTTCAGACAATAGTTGTAAACTTTGAAAGACAGAGAAAGAGTGCCGTCGAAGGCTGAAAAATGAAAAGCATAACGTGAGGCAAGGCCTTAAAAGTGCAGTGTTGTTATGACAGCACCAGGTGATGGAATAGTGACTAGATGCAGTAATGAGGTACTCATTTCTTCCAGGCTCACTCAGCTCCTACACTCTTCTTAACAACTTCAACTGATTAGTCAACGTTCACTAAACCTCAGCCTGCGGACTGTGTGGATGTGGCAGCCAAACACTGTTGTACTTCACTATTTGTACACATGATAATGCCAAACGGCTCCGCTCACAATCTGTTACTTATTGTAGACTGTACGTTCTAGGATATCCACCACAGTTTGACAGGAAATAGAAATGATCTGCATCAACAGCAGGGGCCATTCTAGGATCACACCTTTCGGGGGGCTCTTCCCTAGTGAGAATGTGACATGTGTACAGTTAAAGGTGTTTTGTTTCTGGAGAATTGTTATGCACCAATTTCTGCTTTTCTGCATCAAGTTAAGGTGGTGCTTTGAATTATGTTTTTTCTATTTATTTTTTGACTCGCTCTTGAGTCCGAATATAATGCAGTAAGGTTCTCAGTCATTCTGTATTGGCTACAAATGTTTATTCTCCTGTAGATAAACTTTTTTCATTTAATGTTATCCCGTTCAGCACTCTGTCTAGTCCTCATAAATCAGACATAAATCCAAGAAATAAAACTGCATGTGATTATCATAAAGTGGGCATGTCTGTAAAGGGGAGACTCGTGGGTACCCATAGAACCCATTTACATTCACATATTTTGCGGTCAGAGGTCAAGGGACCCCAAACTTGCCATGCCAGTTTTCACTCGCCAAAATGTAGCCTAACTTTGGAGCGTTATTTAGACTGAGCCCTCTACAGCTTTTTAAAGATGCTAATGTCGATCCCGCGGGTCTCAGAGGGTTTGATAATTAGTTTTTAGGGGTGCTGAGATGAAAATTAGGTGTTTGAGCACAATGATCAACAGGTTACCAGACAGCAGTGTTGGGCCAGTTACTTTAAGTCCCCCCCCCACCAGATCTTCTGCTACATTATGAACCATCGACAGGTCTGCCTTCTGTCCCCAGATTCAGAACTAAAAATGGAGAAGCAGCGTTGAGATTTTACACTATGCACCATATATCTGGAACAAAGTCCCAGGAAAAACTGCAGGTCCGCTGCAACTCTCATTTCTTTTAAATCAAGACTTCCTGTTTGCAGCTGCCTTTTATTAAATCAATGTATTCATTTCTGACACTGCACTGTAACTTTTATTATTGTATTTTATACCTGTCTTATTCTATTTTAACTTTATTTTCTATTCTTTTGGCTCTTTATTTGACTTTTAATTGTATTTGAATGTCCTTTTAGAATGTTTGTGCTTTGTCTCAATGCTTTTTATGTTTTATGTAACAAGCTTTGAATTGCCTTGTTGCTGAAACGTGCAATATAAATAACTTGCCTTGCCAATTTATAATTTATAATCAGTATTCAAACTTTTAATAAATGGTTTATAACACCCTATAAGGTAAATGGTAAATGGACTTGCATTTATATAGCACCTATATAGCTTTTTACACTACATGAAGGCATTCACCCATTCACACACACATTCATATACTGATGGCAGAGGCTGCCATGCAGGGAGCCAACCTGCCTCATTCACACAACGATGGCCCAGCCTTCAGGAGCTATTTGGGGTTCAGTATCTTGCCCACACTTGAGCCACAGCCGCCCTAATGTAGTTGTACATACTAGCTAGCTATAACAAGCAGTCAACAGCTAACGTTAGCTTAGCCCTGGTGACTGACCACATGCAGCACCAAAGAGAAGTACCGTCCTCGATTGATGGCTTACCAACTGAATTTTAAACCAACACATTCTCACTCCCAACTCGTCAAAAACCGCCGCTTGGTTAGTGCCCCTGGGTATCAGAGATTGATGCACGGGGTACCCCTCTTGCCTATCTTTTGAACAAACCAGTGACAGTGTGTCGTTACCTGCATAGTGTCCTTTCAAAATAAACTTCCATTTTCACAGGAAGTTAGGTTTAGGCAACACAACCACTTAGGTAGGGTTAGGAAACGGTCGTGGTTGACGTTAACTTCACTGACTAACAGCTCACGTGACTCACAGGACTGAAGATACCAACGAGTCACATGACTAAAGACCGAAGTGATAAAATAAGTCAACATTAAGTTTAGTTTCATACCGGACACAAACAGCGGTCTCCTGATTGAAAGTCATGTTTGTTTGACCCATCCACCACCAACCCTTAGCGGACTCTCACGCTATTAATACTACGTCACTGCTCCGACCGTCTATTAACTCCGCGAGAGGGTTTACATTGGAGTTAGTTGAAAGCCCAATTCGTCATGTACTGTTGCTAAAGAGTTCCTCTGTGCGTCGGTTTCTGATGCCGAGGAGCCCTGACCAAACGGCGGTATTTGACGGGTTGGGGGTGAGAATGGGTTGTTTAGATTGTAGTCTCTTAAATTACTGGTTACTGAAAAAAGGAATCACACATATAACTGTAAATCATTCAGCTAATTAGTGAGGCGTTGCGCTGCTGGACAGGTTGTGATATGATACGCTGACCTTGACAGTTCACTTACAGGTTGCTTTATATCTGGGCCAACCTGTACCTCCATTGCCTGTGAGTCACTATTTGCTTTCCAATGTCTGTTTTGAAAACTGCATTATGTTGTGTCAAACGTCTTACGCCTTTCACAGTCAGTCTTCAGCAATCCGAGCCGAGCCGTTTTACCTTGCTTGACTGTGCGTAGCGCTACGGAGGAGGGAGAGCTGACATGGTGGCTACACTTAGGTGCTGATAGTGAAATCCCATTAGCTGCCCTCCCACTGACGCCGAACTGACATCAATAGGAAGAGCCAGAGCAGGTGGGTGGTCTGTCACTCTCTCCGAGCTCACTGGCAGGAACAACCTGCTCGTACGCACACACACAGCTGGGAGAGCGCTAACACATCGTTGCTGTTGTGCTGTGCCTGTCACTGATAGTGTCTGTGTGTGTGGAGTGGCATTGATGGCGATGGTGGTGGTGGTGGTGGGGTTTTGTGTTTGTACATGAAGCCCACAATTTAATATGATGGACAATGATACGGCGCGGAAATAAATTAGCTTTCTAGTTTCAGCCAAGACAGAGGTGGAAGGAGACAGATAGAAATAAAAGAGCAACCGAGACAGAGCCAAAGAAGTGAACAAACCATTAAAAGAGGAGGAAAAGGGAAATGCCAGTGTGGCCACCAATTTAAAATGGTTTCTGGTCAGGGGAAGTGGCAGGAGTGGATGCCCAAATTAGAGAGGTCCCGGTCGGATCTTAGGAAACCCTGTTATCCTCAGCGTGCTGGCATTCCAGCAAGCGCGGAGCATGGAAGCAGGAGCCACCCGGACAATGTTTGGTTCAGACGAGATGGGAGGGCCCCGCTTCGTGGCGGATTTTCTGAACCTCCAAAACCACAAGGCACTTGGAAAGACGGGGGCCCGGAGTCTATCGATCACAGCCGGGGCTGTTTGCTGTCAAACACGCTGGCTGCCAGGGAGGTCCCCATCAACAGTCGAAAGTAATTGTCGCTCGCAGAGATGAACACATTCCTCGCCCTGGTGAAGTTTTTTGATCTGCATTTACACAAATGAAATGCTGCAGGGCTCGGATTCTTTTCTTTGGAGGAGTGCATTCTTTTGAATGAGGGCGACAGTTTTAATCGCACAATATACTCAACAGGCATTGTGGAGGTCTTTTCTCTGTCAGTGTTTCTTGCCTCATATTATAGTGTCACAATACATCGTTCTGCACTGTATTAAAACTGGAACACATCAGGCCGCTGTGTAGAAATGAAAGCATCGCTTCCTCTTTGTTGGACCCAGTTTTTCCTGTTAGAGATACGATCGCACTGCTTATCATAGTGAGTAAGTGGGAGTGAAATGCACGTGGTTTAAAGTAAAGCACATGAACATATGGAATTATATTCATTATATGTTTATTTGAGTGTTTGTGGAGAGATTCATCCAGAGTGAACTCATCCAGATAGTATGACATTCAAACCAAAGCCAGATCAAAGGAGCTAAAGGGAAGAGAGAGAGGACTAAAAGACAGACGGCACAGAAGAAAAAAGGAAAATTATATAAAAATGATATATTCATCGCCATCAAAACAGGCTTCTTGCTTCCACCCCATGAGACTACAGACTATACCACTGTCAGCTCTGCGAGGCTTTCGCTTCAAGGCCCACGTGTGTGTATATATGCACGCATACATTAGCCAAATGACAATCACAACTATAAACAGGAGTGGAGAACAAAACCCACAACAATCCCCTCTCATTGTGCGCGTGACAGCGAAGGTCACGCAAGTCAGGATGAAATATGACGCAAGCGTAAAGCGACGAGACAGCTCGCCACAGATATTATATATCAGATGAAGAAAACAACTCCCCTTGTAATGAGCCAAATCGTCTTCCTCTTGTTTACAGCTTGAGATACCAGTGGAAGGGGAAGAGGCCTGGTAATGGCGTGTGTGTGTGTGTGTGTGTGTGTGTGGGGGGGGGGGGGTGATTCGGGGTGGTTTTGGGAGGGGGGCAGCGGAGGGGGCTTATGTTATCTGTTAGGCTTTGCCTGTCCAGTGCATTACGAGTCCTGCATCGCTCATTTCATGGCAAGTGTACTGGAACAGATTATCACCGGCTGGAGAGGGAGAGCGAGAGAAGGGGGGGGGGGGGCCGGGCCTGGTTTTGTAGTCAGAAGATGAGCAGCAGAGTGAGCAGCCTCCAAATCCCTGATTATGCACACCCCTACAATTGCTTCACATTATCCGCCGATTTATTTACCTTATTTATTTACTCTGGCATTCAGCAGGTTTCTCTCTCGCCGCCGTCCACGCTCCAAAATCATCTCTTTCCAGCTCTGCTGCTTTACAGACTAAAAGTTTTCTTTGTCTGAATAAGCAATCAAACTTTTCTACACACACTATCAAAACCACTGAGACTGATTCATTTGCTTGGATTTTTGAGTTGCACCATTAACCTCTACCATTCTGCCCTCTTTTATTAGAGGGGTGGGGGACAGGTGATGTTCAGGGGGATAAACAGTCAACAGTAGATGACACATAGAAGTGGTGTACATCATCTGAAAGCTGGGGACCTGAACATTAATGAGGTGCATCTCAGCACTGTGTGTCAAGTTGTTCTAGTCATGAATAAGACATAGAAAGTGTAAAAGGGTTTAGAACATTATGATGGATGTATATGATAGTCATCCTCATGCTCTATTATGTCTCATAAATTGTTTGCGATTTTTGGGTTAATACCATTTGTTACACAGGTTTGATGCTAAATGTAACCATTTTTAACACTTGAGAATTGATCAAAATGATCAATAATCCCTCCAAAATACCACATTAAGACACCAAGACCCGAAAGAACACCAGAGAAAAAGCCATGCTGGGATTTAGGATCAAAATTCACGCATTTTTCCCCACAAGCTAGCATGACATGGTTGGTACCAATAGATTCCTCAGGTTTTCTACTTTAATATGATATCAGTATCTTCATTCTACCTGAGCCCTCTAAAACCTCTGAAAGACAGAATAGCAGCCGGGCCTGCCGGCTGGCCGTCAGAGTTTTAATGGGTTAACAAATCACACTGTGCACTCCTGTCACACCTCAAGTGCCAGAGAACATGGTATTGTGTTGTGTGCTGTAGGTTTTGAGGCTCATAGGTTTTACAATCGCAGAAAGCCACGTGGCCAGCTCAGGGGGAAGCCATTTTGTGGCTTTCCTCTGCATCTAGTGATCCCTGCGGATTCTTCCTGCCTCTTGTGTTCTTTGAAAGATTAGATGACTGCAGACCAGCGGGTAAGGACGGGATGCCTTTGACCTGGAAGGCAACAACTGGAGTCATCTGGTGGCCTAAACTTGACCAAAGGGCCTGGAGAGTTAATACAGTTGTTTGGGGGCAAAGGCAAGGATGACCTCTCACTCTGTCGCCCGTCTCATTTAGTGTCCCATTTCTCAGATCTCTTCCGTCTTCAGTGCTCGGGTAAACACACAATGTTCAGGTACCAGAAAGGATATCCTGCTCATGTAATGATACCATGACAACTTAGCCTTGATTAAAATATAAGTATCACAATCAAGTATTCTTTGTGGCTATGACACACAGTGTTTGGGTCAGTCCTTACAGCTCCTTGGTGAGTTGTGATCAAACATTAAAATATAGAAAACCTACTGTGATCACTTATCTCAATGGCAGCCTAATATCCTGTATGTTCAGTTCAATTGTTTTCTCAACATCTCCCACTGACAAATTAACTTCTCATTAGAGAATCTTCAGTCAGTTAAAGGAATAAAGGCACACTTTTTTTTCTTTAAACTGAGAGGTGCTCAGATGACAGCTAAATCTCTTTTTCATGGCTCTATAACTGAACTGAATGAATTAATAAATGTTTTATGTAAGACAGTGTAACCTGAAGATGAATAAAATGATTTAACATGCTGTATGAGGTACAAGAGTTTAGAAAATGTGGTCCAGAAGATACAAATGTAACATAAGGCCCAATGTATTGTTAGATAGACTGCCCAATGAAAAGGTCCTTAAAGATCGGGAGCATTTCTATTGACTCCGCACGGCTCTCAACATGGCAACGGTGCTAACAGCGCTAACATCAAAAACACCGCTGCTGACACTGCTGAGTTAACCTGGGGGGGAACCAGAGGGTGGGTGCTACGCTTCTGCGACAACGGCGTTGGTCGGGATAGCGTTATCAGCTGTAACTGCCGTATGACATCAGAGCAGAGTGGCGGCCGTGAGGTAGCCAGTTGGCTATCCATAACCATAGAAAAGTAAATATTGTGAGCGCAAGTGCAAAGAAAGAGATGAATTTAAAAGCCTTGTGTGTGTTGTGTATGCTTTTTGTATTTCTTTGCTTTTTTGCTGGTCCTTCTCATCAAAAGAAGACTGATAGTTTCAATTCAATTCAATTCAATTCAATTTATTTTTGTATAGCGTCAAATCACAACAGAAGTTATCTCAAGACGCTTTATATATAGAGCAGGTCTATGACCGTACACCATAGTTTAGAGACCCAACAGGATCCACCAAGCGCGCTGTGGCCAGGAAAAACTCCCCGATTACTGGGAAGAAACCTGGAGCAGAACCGGGCGCAGGGTGGGCGGCCATCTGCCGAGACCGGCTGGGGGGGATAGAGAGAGAGAGAGATAGAGAGATAGAGAGAGAGAGAGCAGCCACAATAGCCTGGCGTTGGTTCCCGCAGCATCAGCATGCTTGCTGGGAGTTCTTGATGTCTTTGGCAGTGACCGAGAAGTGATATTCTCCAGGCTGCCACTTTGTCACTAAGTGTTGGTAATCCCTCGTTAGCCTTGGTAGTCCCTCGTACAGACGTAGTTAATTAATGATGGTAGCAGTTGGTGTCAAGCAGGCACCGGACGCGGTAGCAGATGCAGCCGGAGACATCCAGATCCAGGTGAAACCCCGCTCCAAGTGTACCCCTGCTCCAGGTGAAACCTCGCTCCCGGTGTGACCCTGCTCCAGGTATGACCTCGCTCCAGGTGTGACCCCGCTCCACGGTTAGCTGCGAGACAAGGAGGCACAAGGACTCCCGGGAAGGAATGAAGTTAGTAACAACATGGACATGGGACATGAGTATATACAGAAGGAGAGAGGAGCTCAGTGTGTCATAGGAAGTCCCCTGGCAGTGTGAGGTGACGCTTATACTTAGGCCTATAGCAGCTTAAGTATAAGCGTTATCAAAGAGGAAAGTCTTTAGCCTACTCTTAAATGTAGAGACGGGGTCTGCCTCCCGGACTGAAACTGGGAGCTGGTTCCAGAGAAGAGGAGCTTGATAGCTGAAGGCTCTCGCTCCCATTCTTCTTTTGGAGACTCTAGGAACCTCAAGTAACCCTGCATTCTGTGAGCGCAGTGCTCTAGTGGGGTAGTAGGGTACTATGAGCTCTTTAAGATATGATGGGGCCTGACCGTTTAGCGCTTTGTAGGTGAGGAGGACGATTTTAAAATCTATTCTGGATTTTACAGGCAGCCAGTGTAGAGAAGCTAATACAGGAGTAATATGATCTCTTTTTCTAGTTCTTGTCAGTACATGTGCTGCAGCATTCTGGATCAACTAGAGAGTCTTAAGAGACTTATTGGAGCAGCCTGATAATAAGGAATTGCAGTAATCGAGTCTAGAGGTAACAAATGCATGGACTCATTTTTCTGCATCATTTTGAGACAGGATGTGTCTGATCTTCACAATGTTACGTAGATGAAAGAAGGCAGTCCTTGAGGTTTGTTTTATGTGAGAGTTAAAGGACATATCCTGACCGAAGATAACTCCCAGATTCCTTACGGTGGTGCTGGAGGCCAGGGCAATGCCATCTAGAGTAACTATATCATTAGATAATTTGTTTCGGAGGCGCTCAGGGCCAAGTACAATAACTTTAGTTTTGTCTGAGTTTAACATCAGGAAATTGCAGGTCATCCAGGTTTTTATGTCCTTAAGGCATGCTTGAAGTTTAGTTAACTGGTTGGTTTCGTCTGGCTTGATCGATAGACATAATTGGGTATCATCTGCATAACAATGAAAGTTTATGGAGTGTTTTCTAATAACATTGCCTAAGGGAAGCATATATAAGGTAAATAGAATTGGTCCAAGTACAGAACCCTGTGGAACTCCATGACTAACTTTGGCGTGCATGGAGGACTCATCGTTAACATGTACAAACTGAGATTGATCTGATAAATAGGACTTAAACCCACTTAGTGCAGTTCCTTTAATGCCAATTAAATGTTCCAGTCTTTGTAATAGGATGTGATGGTCAATGGTGTCGAAAGCAGCACTAAGATCTAACAAGACAAGTACAGAGACAAGTCCTTTGTCCGATGCCATTAGAAGGTCATTTGTAATTTGCACTAGTGCTGTCTCTGTGCTATGGTGCACTCTAAATCCTGACTGATAATCCTCCAATAAATGATTGTTCTGTAGAAAGTCACACAGCTGACTGGCAACTGCTTTCTCGAGGATATTGGAGGTAAAGGGAAGGTTAGATATAGGTCTATAGTTGGCTAGGACCTCTGGATCAAGAGTGGGCTTTTTAAGAAGAGGTTTAATTACAGCTACTTTAAAGGACTGTGGTACATAGCCTGTTAGTAAAGACACATTGATCATATCCAGTAAAGAGGTGCTAACTAAAGGTAAAACTTCTTTAAGCCATAGCCTGTTAGTAAAGACACATTGATCATATCCAGTAAAGAGGTGCTAACTAAAGGTAAAACTTCTTTAAGCCATAGCCTGTTAGTAAAGACACATTGATCATATCCAGTAAAGAGGTGCTAACTAAAGGTAAAACTTCTTTAAGCAGTCTAGTTGGAATAGGGTCTAGGAGACAGGTAGATGATTTAGATGAAGAGATCAGTGAAGTCAGTTTGTGGAGGTCGATGGGAGAAAAGCAGTCTAAATGTATATCAGGTTGTACAGCTGTTTCTAAGGTTCCTAAGTTTGAGGATAAATTGGTACCAGTTGACGGTAGGAGGTGATTAATTTTGTCTCTAATAGTTAGGATTTTATCATTAAAGAAACTCATTAAGTCACTACTACTGAGGGTTGTAGGAATACATGGCTCAATAGAGCTGTGACTCTCTGTCAGCCTGGCTACAGTGCTGAATAGAAACCTGGGGTTGTTCTTATTTTTCTCTATTAATGATGAGTAATGGGCTGCTCTGGCATCACGGAGAGCCTTCCTATATGTTTTAAGACTATCTTGCCAGACTAAATGAGATTCTTCCTGTTTGGTGGAACGCCATATCCTTTCCAGTTTCCTCGATGCTTGCTTTAATTTGCGTGTTTGAGTGTTATACCATGGAGCTGACTTCCTTTGTTTTATTAACTTATTTTTTAGAGGGGCAACAGAATCAAGTGTGACTTGCAGTGAGTCTGTAGCACTATCTACAAGATGATCAATTTGGGTGGGGCTAAAGTTAGCATAGGAGCCCTCTGTTATATTGAGACATGGTATTGAATTTAATGCTGATGGAATCACTTCCTTAAATTTAGCTACAACACTATCGGATAGACATCTAGTGTACACACTTTTATCTAATGGTGTATAGTCTAGTAATAAGAATTCAAAAGTGATTAAATAATGTCTGATAAAAGAGAGTTCTGTGGAAAAACAATTAAATGTTCAATTTCAACGCCATATGACATAACAAGGTTGAGGGTGTGGTTAAAGCGGTGAGTAGGTTTATGCACGTTCTGCAAGAAACCAATTGAATCTAATAAAGAGATAAACGCAGTACTGAGGCTATCATTATCAACGTCCACATGAATATTAAAATCACCTACTATAATGACTTTATCTGTTTTCAGGACTAGGCTTGATAGAAACTCTGAGAATTCAGATAGAAATTCAGAATATGGGTCTGGAGCGCGGTACACTATTTTTTTTTTTTTTAATATTATTTTTATTGACAAATTTTAACGACAACACATACATCAAACAAAAATCAAAAACCCGCAACCAAACCCGAAAGCTCACACACTCGCACACTCACACACACACACACTTTTACACCCGGGGAGGAGTAATACAAATCCCTAAGAGAGAATTATCTAAACCGCATACAAAACATACATATTATTATATACAGTATCATCCATGTGATAGTTAAATACAGGCCATCCATAGTGGGAGTATTCAACAGCAGAACAGAGAAAAGGAAAACAAAACAATCAATATGAATAGAAATATTGTCAAACTGAGTCCAAATATTGCAAAAAGGGGCCCCAAGATTCTTCCCATTTATGTTGACATTTAAAATTATTGGCTCGCAATTTCTCCATGTGTATAACTGAGACCAATTCATGCAACCAGTTTCTGAAGCACGGTGGAGTTGGTGTCTTACAGTCTTTGAGAATAAGTTTTTTTGCTACTACCATGCCCATCAATAGAGCTGTTTGAATATGTAAAGGGAGAGTTGAGGAGTCCACTGAAGATCCAAAAAGAGACAAATCTCTGTCAGGAGAGAGAGTCCTTCGATAAACCCCAGAAAAAAAGAAGAAGATTCTTGACCAAAATTGATAAATTAATGGACAGTCCCAAAATAAATGCAGCAATGTACCATCATTTGATTTACATTTATCACAAATTGGAGACACAGAGGGGTAAAATTTATGTAACATGACTTTAGAATAGTGAAAACGGTGAATCACTTTGAACTGAATTAACCTATGCCTGCTATTTATTGAACAACTATGAATACGGGAGAGTGCAGTCTTCCATAGTTTATCAGGCAACACGTCATTAATTTCCCTTTCCCAAGCCTTCTTAATACAGTTAGCAGATTCAGAATCTTTGGAGAAATAATTCACAAATTTGGAGATAAGCTTCTTACTCTCTGGTGAAAGAGAAAGCAATTCTAGAAAAGTGTTTCTCTCGCAAGTAGATTCAAAATTTTGAATATTTTCCCTCACAAAGTGCCTAAGTTGCATATAACGGAAAAGATTGGAATGTGGTAAATTATACTTTGAGCTTAATTGACCGAAAGATGCAAACTTGTTGTCTAAATAAAAGTCCTTTATGCACTTCAGCCCTTTTACACCCCATACAGCAAATGTATTGTCCAGTAATGCTGGGGTAAAGGCATGGTTGTGGCAAAATGGTGTATATATCAAAATACTAGGGACTTCGTAGATATGTTTAATTTGACTAAGAATTTTCAGTGAATTTCTGACAACAAAACTATGACTTACTGATTTAATAGCAGATACAAGATTAGTGTAGAGTAAGGAGGATAATGAGGAATATGATTTTATTAAAGACATAAGCTCCAGTTTTAGCCAGAGGGGGGCAGAAGTGAGTGATTCGTGGTTTGGAGAGCCCCATTGCCAGTATGCCAGTGCCCTAGCATTGGCTGCCCAATAGTAGTCTTTAAATACTGGAAGACCCAAACCACCATCCAAAGTGGGCCTGAATAGATGTTTTTTAGATAGTCTGTGTTTTTTATAACCCCAGATAAAATCTAAAATAATTGTCTCTAGCTTCTTAAAAAAATCAGCCGAGATCCATATCGGCAAATTTTGAAAGAGATATAAAAATCTTGGTAAAGATACCATCTTAATGGCATTTACTCTGCCAATCATAGATAGGGGCAGAGTCCTCCAGTATTCTATGCTGCGTTTCAATTTATCAATACCTTCTAACAGATTTAATTTGAGCAAAAGTTTAGGATTTTTTGAGATTTTAAGTCCTAAATATGTGATATAGTTCTGAACAATCTTAAAGGGGCAATCTTGTAAAATTGTATTTTCACCAGTAAACAGCAGTTCACTTTTACCCCAGTTTATTGTGTAACCAGAAATTTTACTGAATGTTTTAATATATTGTAAAAGATAAGGAACACCCACTTCAGGGTCCATTAGGGTAACAAGTAAATCATCGGCGTAAAGTGTAACAAGACATTCTGCTGTACCAGCTGGAATACCCTTTATATGTGGGTGATTTCTTATCCCAATTGCCAAAGGTTCTAATGCTATATTAAATAACAAAGGGGACAAGCAATCTCCCTGTCTCACACCCCGATGTAAACTAAATGGCACTGAAGTGGTATTATTTGTTAAGACAGAGGATTTAGGAAAGCGATAAATCATTTCAATCCAGTCCACAAAAGTTTTCCCAAATCCAAACCTCCTCAAAGTTTCAAATAAGTAAGGCCATTCGATAGAGTCAAAAGCTTTATGGGCGTCCAATGTAAGGACGGCTGCTTCAGTGTGCTTACCTAAGTCAGAATACAATATGTTTAACATGCGACGCACATTGAAAAAGGAAAGCCTGGGCGCCTGGGTTAGCTCAGTTGGTAGAGCGGGCGTCCATGTATTAAGGCTTGGTCCTGACCGCGGCGGCCGAGGTTCAAATCCGGCCTGTGGCCCTTTCCGCATCCACTCTCTCTCTCCCCCTTTCAAGACTCTATCCACTGTCCTGTCAATAAAAATGGAAAATGCCCCCAAAAAAATAACTTTAAAAAAAAAAAAGGAAAGCCTGCCTGGGATATAGCCCACTTGATCTGGGTGGATAATTGTTGCTACATGTTTATTTAATCTGGTGGCCAATACTTTTGTTAAAATTTTATGATCTAGATTGAGCAAAGAAATGGGCCGGTAATTAGCAGGATCCATGGGATCTTTTCCCTTTTTCAATAACAGACATATATTTGCCTCATAGAGGGACTGTGGAAGCATTTTTCTTGCAATTGAATCATTTATCATTCTAAGTAAGAAAGGTGTTAATATCTCATTAAATGTTTGGTAAAACTCAGCACCAAACCCATCCGATCCAGGGCATTTACTGGTGGGGAATGCCTTAATTGCTTCCACCAACTCAACAACAGAAAACATTTCATCCAAAGAGCGCTGATGTTGCTTTAGATGTGGCAGAGTTAAAGGACTAAAGAACTGGGAATAATCTGTCTCTGTTGCTGTGGACGCAGAGGTATAGAGATCGGAGTAGAATTCTTTAAAACATTTGTTAATATCTTGTTGGTCAGTGAGTACTTCACCGGTTTTGGACTGTATTTTATGAATAGCAGTCTTTGCCTGCTCTCCTTTAAGTTGTCTTGACAGTAATTTTTGTGGTTTATCACTCAATTCAAAATGTTTTTGTCTCGTCTTCAGTAGTAGATTACTTATTTCCCCTCCAAGGACAGAGTTATATTCTGATTTTAATTTCAGGATCTTGTTATAGTCAGACTGTAAAAGAGATGTTTTATATATTTGTTCTATATGAGTAATTTGTTGTTCGATTTCTTTCAGTCTCTTACATTTTTCCTTTTTCCTTGAGGTCTCAAAAGAAATAATAAATCCTCTCATTGTAACTTTAAGTGCTTCCCAGAGAATAGAGTCTGAAACTTCTCCGTTATCATTGATCTCTAAAAAGTCTCTGAGTTTATTGGCCATGTATTCTTTAAATCCTGGTGATGACAGTAGTAGAGGGTTAAATCTCCAATTATATTTTGGTTTGGAAAGGGAGGACTGTAGCTGCAGCGTAACAGGACTGTGATCAGAAATCAATATATTGTGATAAAGTGTGTTGCTAATATTGGGGATTGAACCAGCCTCCACTATTAAATAGTCAATTCTAGTATATGACTGGTGCACCGGTGAGTAAAATGAATATTCTTTTTTGTCGGGGTGTTGTATTCTCCAAATATCCACCATATTTCTTGATTTTATCAGATTGTTTAGTGTTTGAACAGAGTTAATAGTTGGAGGAGATTTAGTGGATGATCTGTCCAGGGATGAATCCAAATAACAATTAATCCATCCTCTGGAAGTAATTCAAAAACTTTACGAAAAAACGTAGGGTCATCGGAATTTGGGCCGTATATATTTAACAAGGTAATTGGGAATGAGTTAATATAACCAGAAATCAAAATAAATCTCCCATTTGGATCAGTAATCTTGGATTTAAGTAAAAAAGGAATATTATTACGAAACAGGATAGCTACGCCCCTTGCTCGAGATGTAAAGGGTGCTTGGTACACCTGTGAGATCCAATTAGGTTTTAATTTATATCCAGTAACTTTAGTAGTGTGAGTCTCTTGTAGAAATAAAATATCAGCTTTCAGTGAATTCAAGTGAGAAAAAACCTTCCCGCATTTAACATCAGTTCCAAGACCCCTAACATTCCACGAGGTTAGTGTGATTTTATCATTTAGAATTGGGGACATACTTACAAACAAGTCAGATAATCAGAAATCAAATGCCCATTCAAACCTTTGATACATGGCATGGATGATATCAAATAAAACAAATTAAAGCTGCAAGCAGCGATGAACGGGCCCTCGCCCTTGCGGGCACGTTTGGGGAACGCGCACGTCGGGGCACGTACATGTCTTCAGGCCAAGATTCTTTTAAAACATGTCAAATTTGGGGAAGATTGGACAATACATGGTCAATTTACTACAACTTCCTGTTGCCAGTAGGGGGCGCTATGACTATCACGCATAATACCATGTATATGTCTTCAGGACGGGTCTCTTATAAAATATGTCAACTTTGGGGAAGATTGGACAATAAATAGTCAATTTACAACAACTTCCTGTTTCCTGTAGGGGGCGCTATGACTTTCACTCATAATTTTTATATATATGTCTTCAGGCCTGGACTATTATCCAGCTTGTGAAATTTGGGGCAGATCGAACTATGTAAAGTCAAGTTAAAACAGCCTCCTGTGTCATGGCGAAACATCAAAATGCGCCGCGCTGCCACAAGAACGCCGTTTCACGAAAACACAAAAGCTTCGCAATTTAGCATCGTGAAGGTGTTGAGATTCTGCTGCCCAACTTTAAGATGGATCGCTTGAATCCTCTAGGAGGAGTATCGCAAAGTTCCATACCTAAAAAATGACAAAATGGCGTCTTCGCACATGACATATGACATCACCGTGCAAGCGATCAAAAATCCCTTCGCAATTTAGCATCACAGTAGTGGGTGGATTATACCACCCAAATTTGACGCTGATCCGATAAACGCTCTAGGAGGAGTTCATAAAAGTATGCATAAAATACATGAAAAACGCACATATTCCCATATGGCCGACTTCCGGGTGGGCGGAGCTAATGAAACCCGATGAAGAATATGTCCGAAATAATGAGGGGGATATGCCTACCAAATTTCATGAATATCGGATCAACTTTGACCAAACTACGGCCTTCCACGCGTTAGGGGGCGCTAGAGAGCCGGCTAAACCCACTGAACCTAATGGCTGTATATTTACATAGAGTTCACAGGTGTCCATCATATTGCCAAGTTTCATGCGTTTCCGAGTACCTAAAGGTATGTTCCATATCTAAAAGACATAAGGGGGTGCTAGAGAGCCAACATGCCACGCCCATGCAAAATTTCACCACTAAAATAAAGTAATTACTAGTTTGGATGTGCGTGTAAAGTTTCATAATTTTTTGTGCATCCTAAAGTCTTCAAATATGCTTTCATACATTTCAAAAAAACGCAGGAAGTCCAACATGGCTGACTTCCTGTTGGCCGAAAAAATCTGAAAAATATTTAATCCAGGTATGAGGATGTGAGCAATGACATACTTGAATTTCGTGAAGATCGAAGAAACTTTCTCTGAAAAACTGCCTACATTAGGGGGCGCTATCTCGCCCCCTGGACACACCCAAGCCGGTTCACTCCAGAACATTGAATTTCCCACCAGATCCGACGCATAGTCCACTTTTGGTGAGTTTTTGGGGATGGGAAAGGCCTCAAAAACGCGATCTCCCAGCGGAAAAATAATAATAATTAAAGCTGCAAGCAGCGATGAACGGGCCCTCGCCCCCGCGGGCACGTCTGGGGAACGCGCACGTCGGGGTACCCGCTGTCGTGCATTCCCGTGAAAGTCGGAAACTGCACGCAACAGTTAAAGTGAATTTTCTGCTTGGAGCATGTGGCGCTGGAAATGAACTGTGAGAATATGTGGGGCGTCCTTTACAGCACTTCTATGAGGGTGGCTGGCAGTATACAACCATTTCCTGTTGTCAGTAGGTGGCGCTATGACTTTCACTCATAATTGCACGTATATGTCTTCAGGCCTGGACTCTTATAAAACATGTCAAATTTGGGGAAGATTGGACAATGTATAGTCAATTTACAACAACTTCCTCTTTCCTGTAGAGGGCGCTATGACTATCACGCATAATACCACGTATACGTCTTCAGGCTGGGACCCTTATAAAACATGTCAAGTTTGGGGAAGATTGGACAATGTATAGTCAACTTACAACAATTTCCTGTTTCCTGTAGGGGGCGCTATGACTTTCACTCATAATTGCACATATATGTCTTCAGGCCTGGACTATTATCCAGCTTGTGAAATTTGGGGCAGATCGGACTATGTAAAGTCAAGTTATAACAGCCTCCTGTGTCATGGCGAAACATCAGAATTCGCCGCACCACCACAAGAACGCCGTTTCACGAAAACACAAAAGCTTCGCAATTTAGCATCGTGAAGGTGTTGAGATTCTGCTGCCCAACTTTGAGATGGATCGCTTGAATCCTCTAGGAGGAGTATCGCAAAGTTCCATACCTAAAAAGTGACAAAATGGCGTCTTCGCACATGACGTATGACATCACCGTGCGAGCGATCAAAAATCCCTTCGCAATTTAGCATCACAGTAGTGGGTGGATTATACCACCCAAATTTGACGTGGATCTGATAAACGCTCTAGGAGGAGTTCGTAAAAGTATGCATAAAATACATGAAAAACGCACATATTCCAATATGGCCGACTTCCGGGTGGGCGGAGCTAATGAAACCCGATGAGGAATATGTTTCAAATAATGAGTGGGATATGTATACCAAATTTCATGAATATCGGATCAACTTTGACCAAACTACGGCCTTCCACGCGTTAGGGGGCGCTAGAGAGCCCGCTAAACACACTGAACCTAATGGCTGTATATTTACATAAAGTTCACAGGTGTCCATCATATTGCCAAGTTTCATGCGTATCCGAGTACCTAAAGGTATGTTCACAAGAAACAAGACATAAGGGGGCGCTAGAGAGCCAACGTGCCACGCCCAAGCAAAATTTCACCACTAAAATAAAGTAATTACTAGTTTGGATGTGCGTGTAAAGTTTCATAATTTTTTGTGCATCCTAAAGTCTTCAAATATGCGTTCGTAAATTTAAAAAAAACGCAGGAAGTCCAACATGGCTGACTTCCTGTTGGCCGAAAAAATCTCAAAAATATTTAATCCAGGTATGAGGATGTGAGCAATGACATACTTGAATTTCGTGAAGATCGAAGAAACTTCTCTGAAAAACTGCTTACATTAGGGGGCGCTATCTCGCCCCCTGGAGACACCCGAGCCGGGTCACTACAGAACTTTGAATTTCGCGCCACTTCTGACGCATATTCCACTTATGGTGAGTTTTTGGGGATGGGAAAGGTCCCAAAAACGCAATCTCCCAGCGGAAAAATAATAATAATAATAATAATAATAATAATAATCTGTAGAAAAACAATAGGTTTCCTCGCACTTCGTGCCAGGACACCGATGGGGTCCTGGCACTTTCGTGCTCGGGCCCTAATTAAAGCTGCAAGCAGCGATGAACGGGCCCTCGCCCCTTGCGCGTCGGGGATGCTGGCGGGACGCCGACCGACGCGGCCGGGCACCGTGAAGCCGAAACTCTGACGAGCGCGACGACGCCTGCCGCAAGGCTTTACGACAAACGGATCACGAGTTTTGAAAGGGGGCGTGGCTAATGTGTAGGGGGCGGGCATAACTTTCACCAATGAAACAGGCACTCTCTGCTGAGTGATATGACACCTCCCACAAGACTGTACGACAAACGGATCATGAGTTATGAAAGGGGGCGGGGCTAATGTGTAGGGGGCGGGGCTAACCATCCCCAATGAAACAGGCACTCTCTGCTGAGTGATATGACACCTCCCGCAAGACTCTACTATAACCGGTTCATGAGATATGAAAGGGGGCGGGGCTAACGTCTTGGGGCGGGGCTATGAGTATAATTTTTCATATACATGTCATCAGTACTGGACCACCATCATACCTGAGAGATTTGGGGCAGATCGGACTATGTACAGTTGAGTTACAATAACTGCCTGTTTCATGGCGAATGGCTCAAAATGGACGCCACGCCACGTTCCGCTCGTTAAGTGAAAACTCACGATTTTAATAACTTTTCATCTTCAAGGTCTTAAGATGGTCCTGACCAAATTTCAAATCGATCTGATTAAATCTGTAGGAGGAGTTCGTTAAAGTACGCGGCCTATAAAATGCTAAAAGTGACATGAAATCCAATATGGCCGACTTCCGGGTGGGCGGAGCTAATGAAACCCAATGAGGAATATGTTTCAAATGATGAGTGGGATATGCATACCAAATTTCATGATTATCGGATCAAGTTTGACAAAGTTAAAATTTCAACGCGTTAGGGGGCGCTATAGAGCCGGCTAAACACACTGAGCCTAATGGCTATATATTTAAATAAAGTTCACAGGTGTCTATCATCTTGCCAAATTTCATGAGTTTTCGAGTACCTAAAGGTATGTTCAAAATCTGAAAGACATAAGGGGGCGCTAGAGAGCCAACATGCCACGCCCAAGCAAAATTTCACCACTAAAATGAAGTAATTACTAGTTTGGATGTGTGTGTAAAGTTTCATAAATTTTTGTGCATCCTAAAGTCTTCAAATATGCGTTCGTAAATTCTAAAATCACGCAGGAAGTCCAACATGGCTGACTTCCTGTTTGCCGAAGAAATCTCAAAATCATTTAATCCAGGTATGAGGGCGTGAGCAATGACATACTTGAATTTCGTGAAGATCGAAGAAACTTTCTCTGAAAAACTGCGTACGTTAGGGGGCGCTATGGAGCCCTCTGGAGACACCCGAGCCCAGTCACTCCAGAACATTGAATTTCCCACCAGTTCTGACGCATACTCCACTTTTCGTGAGTTTTGGGGATGGCTAAGGTCGTCAAAAACGCGATCTACCAGCGGAAAAAGAATAATAATTAAAGCTGCAAGCAGCGATGAACGGGCCCTCGCCCCTTGCGCGTCGGGGATGCTGGCGGGACGCCGACCGACGCGGCCGGGCACCGTGAAGCCGAAACTCTGACGAGCGCCACGACGCCTGCCGCAAGGCTCTACGACAAACGGTTCATGAGTTATGAATGGGGGCGGGGCTAATGTGTAGGGGGCGGGCATAACCTTCACCAATGAAACAGGCACTCTCTGCTGAGTTATATGACACTTCCCACAAGACTCTACGACAAACGGATCACGAGTTATGAACGGGGGCGGGGCTAATGTGTAGGGGGCGGGCATAACCTTCACCAATGAAACAGGCACTCTCTGCTGAGCGATATAACACCTCCCACAAGACTCTACGACAAACGGATCATGAGTAATGAAAGGGGGCGTGGCTAATGTGTAGGGGGCGGGCATAACCTTCACCAATGAAACAGGCACTCTCTGCTGAGTGATATGACACCTCCCACAAGACTCTACGACAAACGGATCATGAGTTATGAAAGGGGGCGGGGCTAATGTGTAGGGGGCGGGGATAACCTTCACCAATGAAACAGGCACTCTCTGCTGAGTGATATGACACCTCCCACAAGACTCTACGACAAACGGATCATGAGTTATGAAAGGGGGCGGGGCTAATGTGTAGGGGCCGTGGCTATGACTATATTTTTGCATTTACATATAATCAGGACTGGACCCTTATCATACCTGAGAAATTTGGGGCAGATCGGACTATGTACAGTTGAGTTAGGGTTAACCCACTCTCTGCTGAGTGATATGACACATCCCACAAGACTCTACTATAAACGGTTCATGAGTTATGAAAGGGGGCGGGGCTAACGTCTTAGGGCGGGGCTATGAGTATAATTTTTCATATACATGTCATCAGTACTGGAGCACCATCATACCTGAGAGATTTGGGGCAGATCGGACTATGTACAGTTGAGTTACAATAACTGGCGAATGGCTCAAAATGGCCGCCACGCTACGGTCCGATCGTTAAGTGGACACTCATCATTTTAATAACTTTTCATCTTCAAGGTCTTAAGATGGTCCTGACCAAATTTCAACTCCATCTGATCAAATCTGTAGGAGGAGTTCGTTAAAGTACGCGGCCAATAAAACTCAAAAATTGGGAAAATCGTACATAAAATCCAATATGGCCGACTTCCGGGTGGGCGGAGCTAATGAAACCCAATGAGGAATATGTTTCAAATGATGAGTGGGATATGCATACCAAATTTCATGATTATCGGATCAACTTTGACAAAGTTAAAATTTCAACGCGTTAGGGGGCGCTATAGAGCCGGCTAAACACACTGAGCCTAATGGCTATATATTTAAATAAAGTTCACAGGTGTCTATCATCTTGCCAAATTTCATGAGTTTTCGAGTACCTAAAGGTATGTTCAAAATCTGAAAGACATAAGGGGGCGCTAGAGAGCCAACATGCCACGCCCAAGCAAAATTTCACCACTAAAATGAAGTAATTACTAGTTTGGATGTGTGTGTAAAGTTTCATAAATTTTTGTGCATCCTAAAGTCTTCAAATATGCGTTCGTAAATTCTAAAATCACGCAGGAAGTCCAACATGGCTGACTTCCTGTTTGCCGAAGAAATCTCAAAATCATTTAATCCAGGTATGAGGGCGTGAGCAATGACATACTTGAATTTCGTGAAGATCGAAGAAACTTTCTCTGAAAAACTGCGTACGTTAGGGGGCGCTATGGAGCCCTCTGGAGACACCCGAGCCCAGTCACTCCAGAACATTGAATTTCCCACCAGTTCTGACGCATACTCCACTTTTCGTGAGTTTTGGGGATGGCTAAGGTCGTCAAAAACGCGATCTACCAGCGGAAAAAGAATAATAATTAAAGCTGCAAGCAGCGATGAACGGGCCCTCGCCCCTTGCGCGTCGAGGATGCTGGCGGGACGCCGACCGACGCGGCCGGGCACCGTGAAGCCGAAACTCTGACGAGCGCCACGACGCCTGCCGCAAGGCTCTACGACAAGCGGTTCACAAGTTATGAAGGGGGGCGTGGCTAATGTGTAGGGGGCGGGCATAACCTTCACCAATGAAACAGGCACTCTCTGCTGAGCGATATAACACCTCCCACAAGACTCTACGACAAACGGATCATGAGTAATGAAAGGGGGCGTGGCTAATGTGTAGGGGGCGGGCATAACCTTCACCAATGAAACAGGCACTCTCTGCTGAGTGATATGACACCTCCCACAAGACTCTACGACAAACGGATCATGAGTTATGAAAGGGGGCGGGGCTAATGTGTAGGGGGCGGGGATAACCTTCACCAATGAAACAGGCACTCTCTGCTGAGTGATATGACACCTCCCACAAGACTCTACGACAAACGGATCATGAGTTATGAAAGGGGGCGGGGCTAATGTGTAGGGGCCGTGGCTATGACTATATTTTTGCATTTACATATAATCAGGACTGGACCCTTATCATACCTGAGAAATTTGGGGCAGATCGGACTATGTACAGTTGAGTTAGGGTTAACCCACTCTCTGCTGAGTGATATGACACATCCCACAAGACTCTACTATAAACGGTTCATGAGTTATGAAAGGGGGCGGGGCTAACGTCTTAGGGCGGGGCTATGAGTATAATTTTTCATATACATGTCATCAGTACTGGAGCACCATCATACCTGAGAGATTTGGGGCAGATCGGAATATGTACAGTTGAGTTACAATAACTGGCGAATGGCTCAAAATGGCCGCCACGCTACGGTCCGATCGTTAAGTGGACACTCATCATTTTAATAACTTTTCATCTTCAAGGTCTTAAGATGGTCCTGACCAAATTTCAACTCCATCTGATCAAATCTGTAGGAGGAGTTCGTTAAAGTACGCGGCCAATAAAACTCAAAAATTGGGAAAATCGTACATAAAATCCAATATGGCCGACTTCTGGGTGGGCGGGGCTTATGAAACCCAATGAGGAATATGTTTCAAATGATGAGTGGGATATGCATACCAAATTTCATGATTATCGGATCAACTTTGACAAAGTTAAAATTTCAACGCGTTAGGGGGCGCTATAGAGCCGGCTAAACACACTGAGCCTAATGGCTATATATTTAAATAAAGTTCACAGGTGTCTATCATCTTGCCAAATTTCATGAGTTTTCGAGTACCTAAAGGTATGTTCAAAATCTGAAAGACATAAGGGGGCGCTAGAGAGCCAACATGCCACGCCCAAGCAAAATTTCACCACTAAAATGAAGTAATTACTAGTTTGGATGTGTGTGTAAAGTTTCATAAATTTTTGTGCATCCTAAAGTCTTCAAATATGCGTTCGTAAATTCTAAAATCACGCAGGAAGTCCAACATGGCTGACTTCCTGTTTGCCGAAGAAATCTCAAAATCATTTAATCCAGGTATGAGGGCGTGAGCAATGACATACTTGAATTTCGTGAAGATCGAAGAAACTTTCTCTGAAAAAATGCGTACGTTAGGGGGCGCTATGGAGCCCTCTGGAGACACCCGAGCCCAGTCACTCCAGAACATTGAATTTCCCACCAGTTCTGACGCATACTCCACTTTTCGTGAGTTTTGGGGATGGCTAAGGTCGTCAAAAACGCGATCTACCAGCGGAAAAAGAATAATAATAATAATAATCCCCAGAAAAACAATAGGTTCCTTGCACTTCGTGCCAGGACACCGTTGGGTCCTGGCACTTTCGTGCTCGGGCCCTAATAATCCCCAGAAAAACAATAGGTTCCTTGCACTTCGTGCCAGGACACCGTTGGGTCCTGGCACTTTCGTGCTCGGGCCCTAATAATAATAATAATAATAATCCCCAGAAAAACAATAGGTTCCTTGCACTTCGTGCCAGGACACCGTTGGGTCCTGGCACTTTCGTGCTCGGGCCCTAATTAAAGCTGCAAGCAGCGATGAACGGGCCCTCGCCCCTTGCGCGTCGGGGATGCTGGCGGGACGCCGACCGACGCGGCCGGGCACCGTGAAGCCGAAACTCTGACGAGCGCCACGACGCCTGCCGCAAGGCTCTACGACAAACGGTTCATGAGTTATGAAAGGGGGCGGGGCTAATGTGTAGGGGGCGGGCATAACCTTCACCAATGAAACAGGCACTCTCTGCTGAGTTATATGACACTTCCCACAAGACTCTACGACAAACGGATCACGAGTTATGAAAGGGGGCGGGGCTAATGTGTAGGGGGCGGGCATAACCTTCACCAATGAAACAGGCACTCTCTGCTGAGCGATATAACACCTCCCACAAGACTCTACGACAAACGGATCATGAGTAATGAAAGGGGGCGTGGCTAATGTGTAGGGGGCGGGCATAACCTTCACCAATGAAACAGGCACTCTCTGCTGAGTGATATGACACCTCCCACAAGACTCTACGACAAACGGATCATGAGTTATGAAAGGGGGCGGGGCTAATGTGTAGGGGGCGGGGATAACCTTCACCAATGAAACAGGCACTCTCTGCTGAGTGATATGACACCTCCCACAAGACTCTACGACAAACGGATCATGAGTTATGAAAGGGGGCGGGGCTAATGTGTAGGGGCCGTGGCTATGACTATATTTTTGCATTTACATATAATCAGGACTGGACCCTTATCATACCTGAGAAATTTGGGGCAGATCGGACTATGTACAGTTGAGTTAGGGTTAACCCACTCTCTGCTGAGTGATATGACACATCCCACAAGACTCTACTATAAACGGTTCATGAGTTATGAAAGGGGGCGGGGCTAACGTCTTAGGGCGGGGCTATGAGTATAATTTTTCATATACATGTCATCAGTACTGGAGCACCATCATACCTCAGAGATTTGGGGCAGATCGGACTATGTACAGTTGAGTTACAATAACTGGCGAATGGCTCAAAATGGCCGCCACGCTACGGTCCGATCGTTAAGTGGACACTCATCATTTTAATAACTTTTCATCTTCAAGGTCTTAAGATGGTCCTGACCAAATTTCAACTCCATCTGATCAAATCTGTAGGAGGAGTTCGTTAAAGTACGCGGCCAATAAAACTCAAAAATTGGGAAAATCGTACATAAAATCCAATATGGCCGACTTCCGGGTGGGCGGAGCTAATGAAACCCAATGAGGAATATGTTTCAAATGATGAGTGGGATATGCATACCAAATTTCATGATTATCGGATCAACTTTGACAAAGTTAAAATTTCAACGCGTTAGGGGGCGCTATAGAGCCGGCTAAACACACTGAGCCTAATGGCTATATATTTAAATAAAGTTCACAGGTGTCTATCATCTTGCCAAATTTCATGAGTTTTCGAGTACCTAAAGGTATGTTCAAAATCTGAAAGACATAAGGGGGCGCTAGAGAGCCAACATGCCACGCCCAAGCAAAATTTCACCACTAAAATGAAGTAATTACTAGTTTGGATGTGTGTGTAAAGTTTCATAAATTTTTGTGCATCCTAAAGTCTTCAAATATGCGTTCGTAAATTCTAAAATCACGCAGGAAGTCCAACATGGCTGACTTCCTGTTTGCCGAAGAAATCTCAAAATCATTTAATCCAGGTATGAGGGCGTGAGCAATGACATACTTGAATTTCGTGAAGATCGAAGAAACTTTCTCTGAAAAACTGCGTACGTTAGGGGGCGCTATGGAGCCCTCTGGAGACACCCGAGCCCAGTCACTCCAGAACATTGAATTTCCCACCAGTTCTGACGCATACTCCACTTTTCGTGAGTTTTAGGGATGGCTAAGGTCGTCAAAAACGCGATCTTGCAGCGGAAAAAGAATAATAATTAAAGCTGCAAGCAGCGATGAACGGGCCCTCGCCCCTACTTGCGCGTCGAGGATGCTGGCGGGACGCCGACCGACGCGGCCGGGCACCGTGAAGCCGAAACTCTGACGAGCGCCACGACGCCTGCCGCAAGGCTCTACGACAGGCACTCTCTGCTGAGCGATATAACACCTCCCACAAGACTCTACGACAAACGGATCACGAGTTATGAAAGGGGGCGTGGCTAATGTGTAGGGGGCGGGCATAACTTTCACCAATGAAACAGGCACTCTCTGCTGAGTGATATGACACCCCCCACAAGACTCTACTACAAACGGATCATGAGTTATGAAAGGGGGCGGGGCTAATGTGTAGGGGGCGGGGCTAACCATCCCCAATGAAACAGGCACTCTCTGCTGAGTGATATGACACCTCCCGCAAGACTCTACTATAAACGGTTCATGAGATATGAAAGGGGGCGGGGCTAACGTCTTGGGGCGGGGCTATGAGTATAATTTTTCATATACATGTCATCAGTACTGGACCACCATCATACCTGAGAGATTTGGGGCAGATCGGACTATGTACAGTTGAGTTACAATAACTGCCTGTTTCATGGCGAATGGCTCAAAATGGACGCCACGCCACGTTCCGCTCGTTAATTGAAAACTCACGATTTTAATAACTTTTCATCTTCAAGGTCTTAAGATGGTCCTGACCAAATTTCAAATCGATCTGATTAAATCTGTAGGAGGAGTTCGTTAAAGTACGCGGCCTATAAAATGCTAAAAGTGACATGAAATCCAATATGGCCGACTTCTGGGTGGGCGGGGCTTATGAAACCCAATGAGGAATATGTTTCAAATGATGAGTGGGATATGCATACCAAATTTCATGAATATCGGATCAACTTTGACAAAGTTAAAATTTCAACGCGTTAGGGGGCGCTATAGAGCCGGCTAAACACACTGAGCCTAATGGCTATATATTTAAATAAAGTTCACAGGTGTCTATCATCTTGCCAAATTTCATGAGTTTTCGAGTACCTAAAGGTATGTTCAAAATCTGAAAGACATAAGGGGGCGCTAGAGAGCCAACATGCCACGCCCAAGCAAGATTTCACCACTAAAATTAAGTAATTACTAGTTTGGATGTGTGTGTAAAGTTTCATAAATTTGTGTGCATCCTAAAGTCTTCAAATATGCGTTCGTAAATTCTAAAATCACGCAGGAAGTCCAACATGGCTGACTTCCTGTTTGACGAAGAAATCTCAAAATCATTTAATCCAGGTATGAGGGCGTGAGCAATGACATACTTGAATTTCGTGAAGATCGAAGAAACTTTCTCTGAAAAACTGCGTACGTTAGGGGGCGCTATGGAGCCCTCTGGAGACACCCGAGCCCAGTCACTCCAGAACATTGAATTTCCCACCAGTTCTGACGCATACTCCACTTTTCGTGAGTTTTGGGGATGGCTAAGGTCGTCAAAAACGCGATCTTGCAGCGGAAAAAGAATAATAATTAAAGCTGCAAGCAGCGATGAACGGGCCCTCGCCCCTTGCGCGTCGAGGATGCTGGCGGGACGCCGACCGACGCGGCCGGGCACCGTGAAGCCGAAACTCTGACGAGCGCCACGACGCCTGCCGCAAGGCTCTACGACAGGCACTCTCTGCTGAGCGATATAACACCTCCCACAAGACTCTACGACAAACGGATCACGAGTTATGAAAGGGGGCGTGGCTAATGTGTAGGGGGCGGGCATAACTTTCACCAATGAAACAGGCACTCTCTGCTGAGTGATATGACACCCCCCACAAGACTCTACTACAAACGGATCATGAGTTATGAAAGGGGGCGGGGCTAATGTGTAGGGGGCGGGGCTAACCATCCCCAATGAAACAGGCACTCTCTGCTGAGTGATATGACACCTCCCGCAAGACTCTACTATAAACGGTTCATGAGATATGAAAGGGGGCGGGGCTAACGTCTTGGGGCGGGGCTATGAGTATAATTTTTCATATACATGTCATCAGTACTGGACCACCATCATACCTGAGAGATTTGGGGCAGATCGGACTATGTACAGTTGAGTTACAATAACTGCCTGTTTCATGGCGAATGGCTCAAAATGGACGCCACGCCACGTTCCGCTCGTTAAGTGAAAACTCACGATTTTAATAACTTTTCATCTTCAAGGTCTTAAGATGGTCCTGACCAAATTTCAAATCGATCTGATTAAATCTGTAGGAGGAGTTCGTTAAAGTACGCGGCCTATAAAATGCTAAAAGTGACATGAAATCCAATATGGCCGACTTCCGGGTGGGCGGAGCTAATGAAACCCAATGAGGAATATGTTTCAAATGATGAGTGGGATATGCATACCAAATTTCATGATTATCGGATCAACTTTGACAAAGTTAAAATTTCAACGCGTTAGGGGGCGCTATAGAGCCGGCTAAACACACTGAGCCTAATGGCTATATATTTAAATAAAGTTCACAGGTGTCTATCATCTTGCCAAATTTCATGAGTTTTCGAGTACCTAAAGGTATGTTCAAAATCTGAAAGACATAAGGGGGCGCTAGAGAGCCAACATGCCACGCCCAAGCAAAATTTCACCACTAAAATTAAGTAATTACTAGTTTGGATGTGTGTGTAAAGTTTCATAAATTTTTGTGCATCCTAAAGTCTTCAAATATGCGTTCGTAAATTCTAAAATCACGCAGGAAGTCCAACATGGCTGACTTCCTGTTTGCCGAAGAAATCTCAAAATCATTTAATCCAGGTATGAGGGCGTGAGCAATGACATACTTGAATTTCGTGAAGATCGAAGAAACTTTCTCTGAAAAACTGCGTACGTTAGGGGGCGCTATGGAGCCCTCTGGAGACACCCGAGCCCAGTCACTCCAGAACATTGAATTTCCCACCAGTTCTGACGCATACTCCACTTTTCGTGAGTTTTGGGGATGGCTAAGGTCGTCAAAAACGCGATCTACCAGCGGAAAAAGAATAATAATAATAATAATCCCCAGAAAAACAATAGGTTCCTTGCACTTCGTGCCAGGACACCGTTGGGTCCTGGCACTTTCGTGCTCGGGCCCTAATAATCCCCAGAAAAACAATAGGTTCCTTGCACTTCGTGCCAGGACACCGTTGGGTCCTGGCACTTTCGTGCTCGGGCCCTAATAATAATAATAATCCCCAGAAAAACAATAGGTTCCTTGCACTTCGTGCCAGGACACCGTTGGGTCCTGGCACTTTCGTGCTCGGGCCCTAATAATAATAATAATCCCCAGAAAAACAATAGGTTCCTTGCACTTCGTGCCAGGACACCGTTGGGTCCTGGCACTTTCGTGCTCGGGCCCTAATAATCCCCAGAAAAACAATAGGTTCCTTGCACTTCGTGCCAGGACACCGTTGGGTCCTGGCACTTTCGTGCTCGGGCCCTAATAATAATAATAATTAAAGCTGCAAGCAGCGATGAACGGGCCCTTGCCCCCGCGGGCACGTCTGGGGAACGCGCACGTCGGGGTACCCGCTGTCGTGCATTCCCGTGAAAGTCGGAAACTGCACGCAACAGTTAGAGTGAATTTTCTACTTGGAGCATGTGGCGCTGGAAATGAACTGTGAGAACATGTGGGGCGTCCTTTAAAGCACTTCTATGAGGGTGGCTGGCAGTATACGACCATTTCCTGTTGTCAGTAGGTGGCGCTATGACTTTCACTCATAATACCACGTATATGTCTTCAGGCCAAGACTCTTATAAAACATGTCATATTTGGGGAAGATTGGACAATGTATAGTCAATTTACAACAACTTCCTCTTTCCTGTAGAGGGCGCTATGACTATCACGCATAATACCACGTATATGTCTTCAGGCTGGGACTATTATCCAGCTTGTGAAATTTGGGGCAGATCGGACTATGTAAAGTCAAGTTACAACAGCCTCCTGTGTCATGGCGAAACATCAGAATTCGCCGCGCCGCCACAAGAACGCCGTTTCACGAAAATACAAAAGCTTCGCAATTTAGCATCGTGAAGGTGTTGAGATTCTGCTGCCCAACTTTGAGATGGATCGCTTGAATCCTCTAGGAGGAGTATCGCAAAGTTCCATACCTAAAAGTGACAAAATGGCGTCTTCGCACATGACGTATGACATCACCGTGCGAGCGATCAAAAATCCCTTCGCAATTTAGCATCACAGTAGTGGGTGGATTATACCACCCAAATTTGACGCGGATCCGATAAACGCTCTAGGAGGAGTTCGTAAAAGTATGCATAAAATACATGAAAAACGCACAAAATTCAATATGGCCGACTTCCCGGTGGGCGGAGCTAATGAAACCCGATGAGGAATATGTCTGAAATAATGGGTGGGATATGCCTACCAAATTTCATGAATATCGGATCAACTTTGACCAAATTACGGCCTTCCACACGTTAGGGGGCGCTAGAGAGCCCGCTAAACACACTGAACCTAATGGCTGTATATTTACATAAAGTTCACAGGTGTCCATCATATTGCTAAGTTTCATGCGTATCCGAGTACCTAAAGGTATGTTCACAAGAAACAAGACATAAGGGGGCGCTAGAGAGCCAACGTGCCACGCCCAAGCAAAATTTCACCACTAAAATAAAGTAATTACTAGTTTGGATGTGCGTGTAAAGTTTCATAATTTTTTGTGCATCCTAAAGTCTTCAAATATGCGTTCGTAAATTTAAAAAAAACGCAGGAAGTCCAACATGGCTGACTTCCTGTTGGCTGAAAAAATCTGAAAAATATTTAATCCAGGTATGAGCATGTGAGAAATGACATACTTGAATTTCGTGAAGATCGAAGAAACTTCTCTGAAAAACTGCCTACATTAGGGGGCGCTATCTCGCCCCCTGGAGACACCCGAGCCGGGTCACTCCAGAACATTGAATTTCCCACCAGATCCGACGCATAGTCCACTTATGGTGAGTTTTTGGGGATGGGAAAGGTCCCAAAAACGCGATCTCCCAGCGGAAAAATAATAATAATAATAATAATAATAATAATAATAATTAAAGCTGCAAGCAGCGATGAACGGGCCCTCGCCCCTACTTGCGCGTCGGGGATGCTGGCGGGACGCCGACCGACGCGGCCGGGCACCGTGAAACCGAAACTCTGACGAGCGCCACGACGCCTGCCGCAAGGCTCTACGACAAACGGTTCATGAGTTATGAAAGGGGGCGGGGCTAATGTGTAGGGGGCGGGCATAACCTTCACCAATGAAACAGGCACTCTCTGCTGAGTTATATGACACTTCCCACAAGACTCTACGACAAACGGATCACGAGTTATGAATGGGGGCGGGGCTAATGTGTAGGGGGCGGGCATAACCTTCACCAATGAAACAGGCACTCTCTGCTGAGTGATATGACACCTCCCACAAGACTCTACGACAAACGGTTCATGAGTTATGAAAGGGGGCGGGGCTAACGTCTTGGGGCGGGGCTATGAGTATAATTTTTCATATACATGTCATCAGTACTGGACCACCATCATACCTGAGAGATTTGGGGCAGATCGGACTATGTACAGTTGAGTTACAATAACTGCCTGTTTCATGGCGAATGGCTGAAAATGGCCGCCACGCCACGGTCCGCTCGTTAAGTGAAAACTCACGATTTTAATAACTTTTCATCCTCAAGGTCTTAAGATGGTCCTGACCAAATTTCAAATCGATCTGATTAAATCTGTAGGAGGAGTTCGTTAAAGTACGCGGCCAATAAAACGCTAAAAGTGACATGAAATCCAATATGGCCGACTTCCGGGTGGGCGGAGCTAATGAAACCCAATGAGGAATATGTTTCAAATGATGAGTGGGATATGCATACCAAATTTCATGAATATCGGATCAACTTTGACAAAGTTAAAATTTCAACGCGTTAGGGGGCGCTATAGAGCCGGCTAAACACACTGAGCCTAATGGCTACACATTTACATAAAGTTCACAGGTGTCTATCATTTTGCCAAATTTCATGAGTTTTCGAGTACCTAAAGGTATGTTCAAAATCTAAAAGACATAAGGGGGCGCTAGAGAGCAAATATGCCACGCCCAAGCAAAATTTCACTACTAAAATAAAGTAATTACTAGTTTGGATATGCGTGTAAAGTTTCATAAATTTTTGTGCATCCTAAAGTCTTCAAATATGCGTTCGTAAATTCTAAAATCACGCAGGAAATCCAACATGGCTGACTTCCTGTTTGCCGAAAAAATCTCAAAATCATTTAATCCAGGTATGAGGGCGTGAGCAATGACATACTTGAATTTCGTGAAGATCGAAGAAACTTTCTCTGAAAAACTGCGTACGTTAGGGGGCGCTATGGAGCCCCCTGGAGAAACCCGAGCCCAGTCACTCCAGAACATTGAATTTCCCACCAGTTCTGACGCATACTCCACTTTTCGTGAGTTTTGGGGATGGCTAAGGTCGTCAAAAACGCGATATTCCAGCAGAAAAAGAATAATAATACCCAGAAAAACAATAGGTTCCTTGCACTTCGTGCCAGGACACCGTTGGGTCCTGGCACTTTCGTGCTCGGGCCCTAATTAAAGCTGCAAGCAGCGATGAACGGGCCCTCGCCCCCGCGGGCACGTTTGGGGAACGCGCACGTCGGGGCACGTACATGTCTTCAGGCCAAGACTCTTTTAAATCATGTCAAATTTGGGGAAGATTGGACAATACATAGTCAATTTACTACAACTTCCTGTTGCCAGTAGGGGGCGCTATGACTATCACGCATAATACCATGTATATGTCTTCAGGATGGGTCTCTTATCAATCATGTCAAATTTGGGGATGATTGGACAATGTATAGTCAATTTAAAACAACTTGCTGTTTCCTGTAGGGGGCGCTATGACTTTCACTCATAATGTTACATATATGTCTTCAGGCCTGGACTATTATCCAGCTTGTGAAATTTGGGGCAGATCGGACTATGTAAAGTCAAGTTACAACAGCCTCCTGTGTCATGGCGAAACATCAGAATTCGCCGCGCCGCCACAAGAACGCCGTTTCACGAAAACACAAAAGCTTCGCAATTTAGCATCGTGAAGGTGTTGAGATTCTGCTGCCCAACTTTGAGATGGATCGCTTGAATCCTCTAGGAGGAGTATCGCAAAGTTCCATACCTAAAAAGTGCCAAAATGGCGTCTTCGCACATGACGTATGACATCACCGTGCGAGCGATCAAAAATCCCTTCGCAATTTAGCATCACAGTAGTGGGGGGATTAGACCACTCAAATTTGACGCGGAACCGATAAACGCTCTAGGAGGAGTTCGTAAAAGTATGCATAAAATACATGAAAAACGCACATATTCCAATATGGCCGACTTCCGGGTGGGCGGAGCTAATGAAACCCGATGAAGAATATGTCCGAAATATTGAGTGGGATATGCCTACCAAATTTCATGAATATCGGATCAACTTTGACCAAACTACGGCCTTCCACGCGTTAGGGGGCGCTAGAGAGCCGGCTAAACCCACTGAACATAATGACTGTATATTTACATAAAGTTCACAGGTGTCCATCATATTGCCAAGTTTCATACGATTCCGAGTACCTCAAGGTATGTTCCATATCTAAAAGACATAAGGGGGCGCTAGAGAGCTAACATGCCACGCCCAAGCAAAATTTCACTACTAAAATAAAGTAATTATGAGTTTGGATGTGCGTGTAAAGTTTCATAATTTTTTGGGCATCCTAAAGTCCTAAAACATGTGTTCGTAAATTTTAAAATCACGCAGGAAGTCCAACATGGCTGACTTCCTGTTGGCCGAAAAAATCTCAAAAATATTTAATCCAGGTATGAGGATGTGAGCAATGACATACTTGAATTTCGTGAAGATCGAAGAAACTTTCTCTGAAAAACTGCCTACATTAGGGGGCGCTATCTCGCTCCCTGGAGACACCCGAGCCGGGTCACTCCAGAACATTGAATTTCGCGCCACTTCTGACGCATATTCCACTTATGGTGAGTTTTTGGGGATGGGAAAGGTCCCAAAAACGCGATCTCCTGGCAGAAAAAGAATAATAATAATAATAATAATAATAATAATAATACTTAGAAAAACAATAGGTTTCCTCGCACTTCGTGCCAGGACACCGTTGGGTCCTGGCACTTTCGTGCTCGGGCCCTAATAATCTGTAGAAAAACAATAGGTTTCCTCGCACTTCGTGCCAGGACACCGTTGGGTCCTGGCACTTTCGTGCTCGGGCCCTAATTAAAGCTGCAAGCAGCGATGAACGGGCCCTCGCCCCCGCGGGCACGTCTGGGGAACGCGCACGTCGGGGTACCCGCTGTCGTGCATTCCCGTGAAAGTCGGAAACTGCACGCAACAGTTAGAGTGAATTTTCTGCTTGGAGCATGTGGCGCTGGAAATGAACTGTGAGAACATGTGGGGCGTCCTTTAAAGCACTTCTATGAGGGTGGCTGGCAGTATACAACCATTTCCTGTTGTCAGTAGGTGGCGCTATGACTTTCACTCATAATACCACTTATATGTCTTCAGGCCTGGACTCTTATAAAACATGTCAAATTTGGGGAAGATTGGACAATGTATAGTCAATTTACAACAATTTCCTGTTTCCTGTAGGGGGGCGCTATGACTTTCACTCATAATGGCACATATATGTCTTCAGGCCTGGACTATTATCCAGCTTGTGAAATTTGGGGCAGATCGGACTATGTAAAGTCAAGTTACAACAGCCTCCTGTGTCATGGCGAAACATCAAAATTCGCCGCGCCGCCACAAGAACGCCGTTTCACGAAAACACAAAAGCTTCGCAATTTAGCATCGTGAAGGTGTTGAGATTCTGCTGCCCAACTTTGAGATGGATCGCTTGAATCCTCTAGGAGGAGTATCGCAAAGTTCCATACCTAAAAAGTGACAAAATGGCGTCTTCGCACATGACGTATGACATCACCGTGCGAGCGATCAAAAATCCCTTCGCAATTTAGCATCACAGTAGTGGGTGGATTATACCACCCAAATTTGACGCGGATCCGATAAACGCTCTAGGAGGAGTTCGTAAAAGTATGCATAAAATACATGAAAAACGCACATATTCCAATATTGCCGATTTCCGGGTAGGCGGAGCTAATGAAACCCGATGAAGAATATGTCCGAAATAATGAGGGGGATATGCCTACCAAATTTCATGAATATCGGATCAACTTTGACCAAACTACGGCCTTCCACGCGTTAGGGGGCGCTAGAGAGCCGGCTTAACACACTGAACCTAATGGCTATACATTTACATAAAGTTCACAGGTGTCCATCATATTGCCAAATTTCATGCGTTTCCGAGTACCTCAAGGTATGTTCACAATGAACAAGACATAAGGGGGCGCTGGAGAGCCAATGTGCCACGCCCATGCAAAATTTCACCACTAAAATAAAGTAATTACTAGTTTGGATGTGCGTGTAAAGTTTCATAATTTTTTGTGCATCCTAAAGTCTTCAAATATGCGTTCGTACATTTAAAAAAAACGCAGGAAGTCCAACATGGCTGATTTCCTGTTGGCCGAAAAAATCTGAAAAATATTTAATCCAGGTATGAGGGCGTGAGTTATGACATACTTGAATTTCGTGAAGATCGAAGAAACTTTCTCTGAAAAACTGCCTACATTAGGTGGCGCTATCTTGCCCCCTGGAGACACCCGAGCCGGGTCACTCCAGAACATTGAATTTCCCACCAGATCTGACGCATATTCCACTTATGGTGAGTTTTTGGGGATGGGAAAGGTCCCAAAAACGCGATCTCCCGGCGGAAAAAGAATAATAATTAAAGCTGCAAGCAGCGATGAACGGGCCCTCGCCCCCGCGGGCACGTCTGGGGAACGTGCACGTCGGGGTACCCGCTGTCGTGCATTCCCGTGAAAGTCGGAAACTGCACGCAACAGTTAGAGTGAATTTTCTGCTTGGAGCATCTGGCGCTGGAAATGAACTGTGAGAATATGTGGGGCGTCCTTTACAGCACTTCTATGAGGGTGGCTGGCAGTATACAACCATTTCCTGTTGTCAGTAGGTGGCGCTATGACTTTCACTCATAATTGCACGTATATGTCTTCAGGCCTGGACTGTTATAAAACATGTCAAATTTGGGGAAGATTGGACAATGTATAGTCAATTTACAACAACTTCCTGTTGCCAGTAGGGGGCGCTATGACTATCACGCATAATACCATGTATATGTCTTCAGTACGGGTCTCTTATAAAATATGTCAAATTTGGGGAAGATTGGACAATAAATAGTAAATGTACAACAACTTCCTGTTTCCTGTAGGGGGCGCTATGACTTTCACTCATAATTGCATATATATGTCTTCAGGCCTGGACTATTATCCAGCTTGTGAAATTTGGGGCAGATCGGACTATGTAAAGTCAAGTTACAACAGCCTCCTGTGTCATGGCGAAACATCAAAATGCGCCGCGCTGCCACAAGAACGCCGTTTCACGAAAACACAAAAGCTTCGCAATTTAGCATCGTGAAGGTGTTGAGATTCTGCTGCCCAACTTTGAGATGGATCGCTTGAATCCTCTAGGAGGAGTATCGCAAAGTTCCATACCTAAAAAGTGACAAAATGGGGTCTTCGCACATGACGTATGACATCACCGTGCGAGCGATCAAAAATCCCTTCGCAATTTAGCATCACAGTAGTGGGTGGATTATACCACCCAAATTTGACGCGGATCCGATAAACGCTCTAGGAGGAGTTCGTAAAAGTATGCATAAAATACATGAAAAACGCACATATTCCAATATGGCCGACTTCCGGGTGGGCGGAGCTAATGAAACCCAAATAGGAATATGTTTTAAATAATAAGTGGGATATGCATACCAAATTTCATGAATATTGGATCAACTTTGACCAAACTACGGCCTTCCACGCGTTAGGGGGCGCTAGAGAGCCCGTTAAACACACTGAACCTAATGGCTGTATATTTACATAAAGTTCACAGGTGTCCATCATATTGCCAAGTTTCATGCGTATCCGAGTACCTAAAGGTATGTTCCATATCTAAAAGACATAAGGGGGCGCTAGAGAGCCAACGTGCCACGCCCACGCAAAATTTTACCACTAAAATAAAGTAATTACTAGTTTGGATGTGCGTGTAACGTTTCATAATTTTTTGTGCATCCTAAAGTCTTCAAACATGTGTTCGTAAATTTTAAAATCACGCAGGAAGTCCAACATGGCTGACTTCCTGTTGGCTGAAAAAATCTCAAAAATATTTAATCCAGGTATGAGGGCGTGAGCAATGACATACTTGAATTTCGTGAAGATCGAAGAAACTTTCTCTGAAAAAGTGCCTACATTAGGGGGCGCTATCTCGCCCCCTGGAGACACCCGAGCCGGATCACTACAGAACATTGAATTTCGCGCCACTTCTGACGCATATTCCACTTATGGTGAGTTTTTGGGGATGGGAAAGGTCCCAAAAACGCGATCTCCCGGCAGAAAAAGAATAATAATAATAATAATAATAATTAAAGCTGCAAGCAGCGATGAACGGGCCCTCGCCCTTGCGGGCACGTTTGGGGAACGGGCACGTCGGGGCACGTACATGTCTTCAGGCCAAGATTCTTTTAAAACATGTCAAATTTGGGGAAGATTGGACAATACATGGTCAATTTACTACAACTTCCTGTTGCTAGTAGGGGGCGCTATGACTATCACGCATAATACCATGTATATGTCTTCAGGACGGGTCTCTTAAAAAATATGTCAAATTTGGGGAAGATTGGACAATAAATAGTCAATTTACAACAACTTCCTGTTTCCTGTAGGGGGCGCTATGACTTTCACTCATAATTGCATATATATGTCTTCAGGCCTGGACTATTATCCAGCTTGTGAAATTTGGGGCAGATCGGACTATGTAAAGTCAAGTTACAACAGCCTCCTGTGTCATGGCGAAACATCAAAATGCGCCGCGCTGCCACAAGAACGCCGTTTCACGAAAACACAAAAGCTTCGCAATTTAGCATCGTGAAAGTGTTCAGATTCTGCTGCCCAACTTTGAGATGGATCGCTTGAATCCTCTAGGAGGAGTATCGCAAAGTTCCATACCTAAAAAGTGACAAAATGGCGTCTTCGCACATAACGTATGACATCACCGTGCGAGCGATCAAAAATCCCTTCGCAATTTAGCATCACAGTAGTGGGTGGATTATACCACCCAAATTTGACGCGGATCCGATAAACGCTCTAGGAGGAGTTCGTAAAAGTATGCATAAAATACATGAAAAACGCACATATTCCAATATGGCCGACTTCCGGGTGTGCGGAGCTAATGAATCCCAATTAGGAATATGTTTCAAATAGTGAGTGGGATATGCATACCAAATTTCATGAATATCGGATCAACTTTGACCAAACTATGGCCTTCCACGCGTTAGGGGGCGCTAGAGAGCCCGCTAAACACACTGAACCTAATGGCTGTACATTTACATAAAGTTCACAGGTGTCCATCATATTGCCAAGTTTCATGCGATTCCGAGTACCTCAAGGTATGTTCCATATCTAAAAGACATAAGGGGGCGCTAGAGAGCCAACGTGCCACGCCCAAGTAAAATTTCACCACTAAAATAAAGTAATTATGAGTTTGGATGTGCGTGTAAAGTTTCATAATTTTTTGGGCATCCTAAAGTCCTAAAACATGTGTTCGTAAATTTTAAAATCACGCAGGAAGTCCAACATGGCTGACTTCCTGTTGGCTGAAAAAATCTCGAAAATATTTAATCCAGGTATGAGGGCGTGAGCAATGACATACTTGATTTTCGTGAAGATCGAAGAAACTTTCTCTGAAAAAGTGTCTACATTAGGGGGCGCTATCTCGCCCCCTGGAGACACCCGAGCCGGGTCACTACAGAACATTGAATTTCGCGCCACTTCTGACGCATATTCCACTTATGGTGAGTTTTTGGGGATGGGAAAGGTCCCAAAAACGCGATCTCCCGGCAGAAAAAGAATAATAATAATAATAATAATTAAAGCTGCAAGCAGCGATGAACGGGCCCTCGCCCCCGCGGGCACGTCTGGGGAACGCGCACGTCGGGGTACCCGCTGTCGTGCATTCCCGTGAAAGTCGGAAACTGCACGCAACAGTTAGAGTGAATTTTCTGCTTGGAGCATGTGGCGCTGGAAATGAACTGTGAGAACATGTGGGGCGTCCTTTAAAGCACTTCTATGAGGGTGGCTGGCAGTATACAACCATTTCCTGTTGTCAGTAGGTGGCGCAATGACTTTCACTCATAATTGCACGTATATGTCTTCAGGCCTAGACTCATATAAAACATGTCAAATTTGGGGAAGATTGGACAATGTATAGTCAATTTACAACAATTTCCTGTTTCCTGTAGGGGGCGCTATGACTTTCACTCATAATACCACGTATATGTCTTCAGGCCTGGACTCTTATAAAACATGTCAAATTTGGGGAAGATTGGACAATGTATAGTCAATTTACAACAACTTCCTGTTTCCTGTAGGGGGCGCTATGACTTTCACTCATAATGGCACATATATGTCTTCAGGCCTGGACTATTATCCAGCTTGTGAAATTTGGGGCAGATCGGACTATGTAAAGTCAAGTTACAACAGCCTCCTGTGTCATGGCGAAACATCAGAATTCGCCGCGCCGCCACAAGAACGCCGTTTCACGAAAACACAAAAGCTTCGCAATTTAGCATCGTGAAGGTGTTGAGATTCTGCTGCCCAACTTTGAGATGGATCGCTTGAATCCTCTAGGAGGAGTATCGCAAAGTTCCATACCTAAAAAGTGACAAAATGGCGTCTTCGCACATGACGTATGACATCACCGTGCGAGCGATCAAAAATCCCTTCGCAATTTAGCATCACAGTAGGGGGTGGATTATACCACCCAAATTTGACGCGGATCCGATAAACGCTCTAGGAGGAGTTCGTAATAGTATGCATAAAACACATGAAAAACGCACAAAATTCAATATGGCCGACTTCCCGGTGGGCGGAGCTAATGAAACCCGATGAGGAATATGTCTGAAATAATGGGTGGGATATGCCTACCAAATTTCATGAATATCGGATCAACTTTGACCAAACTACGGCCTTCCACGCATTATGTGGCGCTAGAGAGCCGGCTAAACCCACTGAACCTAATGGCTGTATATTTACATAAAGTTCACAGGTGTCCATCATATTGCCAAGTTTCATGCGTATCCGAGTACCTAAAGGTATGTTCACAAGAAACAAGACATAAGGGGGCGCTAGAGAGCCAACGTGCCACGCCCAAGCAAAATTTCACCACTAAAATCAAGTAATTCCTAGTTTGGATGTGCGTATAAAGTTTCATAATTTTTTGTGCATCCTAAAGTCTTCAAATATGCGTTCGTAAATTTAAAAAAAACGCAGGAAATCCAACATGGCTGACTTCCTGTTGGCTGAAAAAATCTCAAAAATATTTAATCGAGGTATGAGGATGTGAGCAATGACATATTTGAATTTCGTGAAGATCGAAGAAACTTCTCTGAAAAACTGAATACATTAGGGGGCGCTATCTCGCCCCCTGGAGACACCCGAGCCGGGACACTACAGAACATTGGAGTTCGCGCCACTTCTGACGCATATTCCACTTTTGGTGAGTTTTTGGGTATGGGAAAGGCCTCAAAAACGCGATCTCCGCGCGGAAAAATAATAATAATAATCTGTAGAAAAACAATAGGTTTCCTCGCACTTCGTGCCAGGACACCGTTGGGGTCCTGGCACTTTCGTGCTCGGGCCCTAATAATAATAATAATAATACTTAGAAAAACAATAGGTTTCCTCGCACTTCGTGCCAGGACACCGTTGGGGTCCTGGCACTTTCGTGCTCGGGCCCTAATTAAAGCTGCAAGCAGCGATGAACGGGCACTCGCCCCCGCGGGCACGTCTGGGGAACGCGCATGTCGGGGTACCTGCTGTCGTTCATTCCCGTGAAAGTCGGAAACTGCACGCAACAGTTAGAGTGAATTTTCTACTTGGAGCATGTGGCGCTGGAAATGAACTGTGAGAACATGTGGGGCGTCCTTTAAAGCACTTCTATGAGGTGGCTGGCAGTATACGACCATTTCCTGTTGTCAGTAGGTGGCGCTATGACTTTCACTCATAATACCACGTATATGTCTTCAGGCCAAGACTCTTTTAAAACATGTCAAATTTGGGGAAGATTGGACAATGTATAGTCAATTTACAACAACTTCCTCTTTCCTGTAGAGGGCGCTATGACTATCACGCATAATACCACGTATATGTCTTCAGGCTGGGACCCTTATAAAACATGTCAAGTTTGGGGAAGATTGGACAATGTATAGACAATTTACAACAATTTCCTGTTTCCTGTAGGGGGCGCTATGACTTTCACTCATAATGGCACATATATGTCTTCAGGCCTGGACTATTATCCAGCTTGTGAAATTTGGGGCAGATCGGACTATGTAAAGTCAAGTTACAACAGCCTCCTGTGTCATGGCGAAACATCAGAATTCGCCGCGCCGCCACAAGAACGCCGTTTCACGAAAATACAAAAGCTTGGCAATTTAGCATCGTGAAGGTGTTGAGATTCTGCTGCCCAACTTTGAGATGGATCGCTTGAATCCTCTAGGAGGAGTATCGCAAAGTTCCATACCTAAAAAGTGACAAAATGGCGTTTTCGCACATGACGTATGACATCACCGTGCGAGCGATCAAAAATCCCTTCACAATTTAGCATCACAGTAGTGGGTGGATTATACCACCCAAATTTGACGCGGATCCGATAAACGCTCTAGGAGGAGTTCGTAAAAGTATGCATAAAATATATGAAAAACGAACAAAATTCAATATGGCCGACTTCCCGGTGGGCGGAGCTAATGAAACCCGATGAGGAATATGTCTGAAATAATGGGTGGGATATGCCTACCAAATTTCATGAATATCGGATCAACTTTGACCAAACTACGGCCTTCCACACGTTAGGGGGCGCTAGAGAGCCCGCTAAACACACTGAACCTAATGGCTGTATATTTACATAAAGTTCACAGGTGTCCATCATATTGCAAAGTTTCATGCATATCCGAGTACCTAAAGGTATGTTCACAAGAAACAAGACATAAGGGGGCGCTAGAGAGCCAACGTGCCACGCCCAAGCAAAATTTCACCACTAAAATAAAGTAATTACTAGTTTGGATGTGCGTGTAAAGTTTCATAATTTTTTGTGCATCCTAAAGTCTTCAAATATGCGTTCGTAAATTTAAAAAAAACGCAGGAAGTCCAACATGGCTGACTTCCTGTTGGCCGAAAAAATCTGAAAAATATTTAATCCAGGTATGAGGATGTGAGAAATGACATACTTGAATTTCGTGAAGATCGAAGAAACTTCTCTGAAAAACTGCCTACATTAGGGGGCGCTATCTCGCCCCCTGGAGACACCCGAGCCGGGTCACTCCAGAACATTGAATTTCGCACCAGATCCGACTCATAGTCCACTTTTGGTGAGTTTTTGGGGATGGGAAAGGCCTCAAAAACGCGATCTCCCAGCGGAAAAATAATAATAATTAAAGCTGCAAGCAGCGATGAACGGGCCCTCGCCCCCGCGGGCACGTCTGGGGAACGCGCACGTCGGGATACCCGCTGTCGTGCATTCCTGTGAAAGTCGGAAACTGCACGAAACAGTTAGAGTGAATTTTCTGCTTGGAGCATGTGGCGCTGGAAATGAACTGTGAGAATATGTGGGGCGTCCTTTACAGCACATCTATGAGGGTGGCTGGCAGTATACAACCAGTTCCTGTTGTCAGTAGGTGGCGCTATGACTATCACTCATAATTGCACGTACATGTCTTCATGCCTGGACTCTAATAAAACATGTCAAATTTGGGGAAGATTGGACAATGTATAGTCAATTTACAACAATTTCCTGATTCCTGTAGGGGGCGCTATGACTATCACGCATAATACCATGTATATGTCTTCAGGCCGGCACCCTTATAAAACATATCAAATTTGGGGAAGATTGGACAATGTATAGTCAATTTACAACAATTTCCTGATTCCTGCAGGGGGCGCTATGACTTTCACTCATAATGGCACATATATGTCTTCAGGCCTGGACTATTATCCAGCTTGTGAAATTTGGGGCAGATCGGACTATGTAAAGTCAAGTTACAACAGCCTCCTGTGTCATGGCGAAACATCAGAATTCGCCGCGCCGCCACAAGAACGCCGTTTCACGAAAACACAAAAGCTTCGCAATTTAGCATCGTGAAGGTGTTGAGATTCTGCTGCCCAACTTTGAGATGGATCGCTTGAATCCTCTAGGAGGAGTATCGCAAAGTTCCATACCTAAAAAGTGACAAAATGGCGTCTTCGCACATGACGTATGACATCACCGTGCGAGCGATCAAAAATCCCTTCGCAATTTAGCATCACAGTAGTGGGGGGATTAGACCACTCAAATTTGACGCAGAACCGATAAACGCTCTAGGAGGAGTTCGTAAAAGTATGCATAAAATACATGAAAAACGCACATATTCCAATATGGCCGACTTCCGGGTGGGCGGAGCTAATGAAACCCGATGAAGAATATGTCCGAAATATTGAGTGGGATATGCCTACCAAATTTCATGAATATCGGATCAACTTTGACCAAACTACGGCCTTCCACGCGTTAGGGGGCGCTAGAGAGCCGGCTAAACCCACTGAACCTAATGGCTGTATATTTACATAAAGTTCACAGGTGTCCATCATATTGCCAAGTTTCATGCGATTCCGAGTACCTCAAGGTATGTTCCATATCTAAAAGACATAAGGGGGCGCTAGAGAGCTAATATGCCACGCCCAAGCAAAATTTCACCACTAAAATAAAGTAATTACGAGTTTGGATGTGCGTGTAAAGTTTCATAATTTTTTGGGCATCCTAAAGTCCTAAAACATGTGTTCGTAAATTTTAAAATCACGCAGGAAGTCCAACATGGCTGACTTCCTGTTGGCCGAAAAAATCTCGAAAATATTTAATCCAGGTATGAGGATGTGAGTTATGACATACTTGAATTTCGTGAAGATCGAAGAAACTTTCTCTGAAAAACTGCCTACATTAGGGGGCGCTATCTCGCCCCCTGGAGACACCCGAGCCGGGTCACTACAGAACATTGAATTTCGCGCCACTTCTGACGCATATTCCACTTATGGTGAGTTTTTGGGAATGGGAAAGGTCCCAAAAACGCGATCTCCCGGCAGAAAAAGAATAATAATAATAATAATAATAATAATAATAATACTTAGAAAAACAATAGGTTTCCTCGCACTTCGTGCCAGGACACCGTTGGGTCCTGGCACTTTCGTGCTCGGGCCCTAATTAAAGCTGCAAGCAGCGATGAACGGGCCCTCGCCCCCGCGGGCACGTCTGGGGAACGCGCACGTCGGGGTACCCGCTGTCGTGGCATGTATATGTCTTCAGGCAAGGACTATTATCAAGCTTGAGAAGTTTGGGGCAGCTGGGACTAGGTAAAGGCAAGTTACAACAGCCTACTGTGTCATGGCGAACTTTCAAAATTCACGTATGACATCACCGCTCGAGCGATCAAAATTTCCTTCGCAATTTAGAATCACAGTAGATCCAGGGTTATACAACCCAAATTTCAAGCGAATCCGATGAAGTCTCTAGGAGGAGTTCGTAAAAGTATGTAAATGACATGAAAAACACAAAATTCAATATGGCCGACTTCCGGTTGGGCGGAGCTAAAAAAAAACAATTAGTAATAAGTTTCAAATAATTAGTGGGATATGCATACCAAATTTCATGAATATCGGATGAACTTTAACAAAGTTAAGGTTTCAACGCATTAGGGGGCGCTATGGAGTCCGCTGGCGACGCCCGTTCCGAAACACTACAGAACATTGCAATTTTCGCACCTCCCGACGCACGTTCCAATTTTGGTGAGTTTTTGGGGATGGGAAAGGCCTCAAAAACGCGTTTTTGCAGCAGAAAAATAATAATAATAATAATAATAATAATTAAAGCTGCAAGCAGCGATGAACGGGCCCTCGCCCCCGCGGGCACGTCTGGGGAACGCGCACGTCGGGGTACCCGCTGTCGTGCATTCCCGTGAAAGTCGGAAACTGCACGCAACAGTTAGAGTGAATTTTCTGCTTGGAGCATGTGGCGCTGGAAATGAACTGTGAGAACATGTGGGGCGTCCTTTAAAGCACTTCTATGAGGGTGGCTGGCAGTATACAACCATTTCCTGTTGTCAGTAGGTGGCGCTATGACTTTCACTCATAATACCACGTACATGTCTTCAGGCCAAGATTCTTTTAAAACGTCAAATTTGGGGAAGATTGAACAATACATGGTCAATTTACTACAACTTCCTGTTGCCAGTAGGGGGCGCTATGACTATCACGCATAATACCATGTATATGTCTTCAGGATGGGTCTCTTATAAAACATGTCAAATTTGGGGAAGATTGGACAATGTATAGTCAATTTACAACAACTTCCTCTTTCCTGTAGAGGGCGCTATGACTATCACGCATAATACCACGTATATGTCTTCAGGCTGGGACCCTTATAAAACATGTCAAGTTTGGGGAAGATTGGACAATGTATAGTCAATTTACAACAATTTCCTGTTTCCTGTAGGGGGCGCTATGACTTTCACTCATAATGGCACATATATGTCTTCAGGCCTGGACTATTATCCAGCTTGTGAAATTTGGGGCAGATCGGACTATGTAAAGTCAAGTTACAACAGCCTCCTGTGTCATGGCGAAACATCAGAATTCGCCGCGCCGCCACCAGAACGCCGTTTCACGAAAACACAAAAGCTTCGCAATTTAGCATCGTGAAGGTGTTGAGATTCTGCTGCCCAACTTTGAGATGGATCGCTTGAATCCTCTAGGAGGAGTATCGCAAAGTTCCATACCTAAAAAGTGACAAAATGGCGTCTTCGCACATGACGTATGACATCACCGTGCGAGCGATCAAAAATCCCTTCGCAATTTATCATCACAGTAGTTTGAGGGTTGTACCACCCAATTTTGACGCGAATCCGATGAAGTCTCTAGGAGGAGTTCGTAAAAGTATGTAAATGACATGAAAAACACAAAATTCAATATGGCCGACTTCCGGTTGGGCGGAGCTAAAAAAAAACAATTAGTAATATGTTTCAAATAATTAGTGGGATATGCATACCAAATTTCATGAATATCGGATGAACTTTAACAAAGTTAAGGTTTCAACGCATTAGGGGGCGCTATGGAGTCCGCTGGCGACGCCCGTTCCGAAACACTACAGAACATTGCAATTTTCGCACCTCCCGACGCACGTTCCAATTTTGGTGAGTTTTTGGGAATGGGAAAGGCCTCAAAAACGCGTTTTTGCAGCAGAAAAATAATAATAATAATAATAATAATAATCTGTAGAAAAACAATAGGTTTCCTCGCACTTCGTGCCAGGACACCGTTGGGGTCCTGGCACTTTCGTGCTCGGGCCCTAATTAAAGCTGCAAGCAGCGATGAACGGGCCCTCGCCCCCGCGGGCACGTCTGGGGAACGCGCACGTCGGGATACCCGCTGTCGTGCATTCCGGTGAAAGTCTGACTCTAATAAAACATGTCAAATTTGGGGAAGATTGGACAATGTATAGTCAATTTACAACAACTTCCTCTTTCCTGTAGAGGGCGCTATGACTATCACGCATAATACCACGTATATGTCTTCAGGCTGGGACCCTTATAAAACATGTCAAGTTTGGGGAAGATTGGACAATGTATAGTCAATTTACAACAATTTCCTGTTTCCTGTAGGGGGCGCTATGACTTTCACTCATAATGGCACATATATGTCTTCAGGCCTGGACTATTATCCAGCTTGTGAAATTTGGGGCAGATCGGACTATGTAAAGTCAAGTTACAACAGCCTCCTGTGTCATGGCGAAACATCAGAATTCGCCGCGCCGCCACCAGAACGCCGTTTCACGAAAACACAAAAGCTTCGCAATTTAGCATCGTGAAGGTGTTGAGATTCTGCTGCCCAACTTTGAGATGGATCGCTTGAATCCTCTAGGAGGAGTATCGCAAAGTTCCATACCTAAAAAGTGACAAAATGGCGTCTTCGCACATGACGTATGACATCACCGTGCGAGCGATCAAAAATCCCTTCGCAATTTATCATCACAGTAGTTTGAGGGTTGTACCACCCAATTTTGACGCGAATCCGATGAAGTCTCTAGGAGGAGTTCGTAAAAGTATGTAAATGACATGAAAAACACAAAATTCAATATGGCCGACTTCCGGTTGGGCGGAGCTAAAAAAAAACAATTAGTAATATGTTTCAAATAATTAGTGGGATATGCATACCAAATTTCATGAATATCGGATGAACTTTAACAAAGTTAAGGTTTCAACGCATTAGGGGGCGCTATGGAGTCCGCTGGCGACGCCCGTTCCGAAACACTACAGAACATTGCAATTTTCGCACCTCCCGACGCACGTTCCAATTTTGGTGAGTTTTTGGGAATGGGAAAGGCCTCAAAAACGCGTTTTTGCAGCAGAAAAATAATAATAATAATAATAATAATAATCTGTAGAAAAACAATAGGTTTCCTCGCACTTCGTGCCAGGACACCGTTGGGGTCCTGGCACTTTCGTGCTCGGGCCCTAATTAAAGCTGCAAGCAGCGATGAACGGGCCCTCGCCCCCGCGGGCACGTCTGGGGAACGCGCACGTCGGGATACCCGCTGTCGTGCATTCCGGTGAAAGTCTGACTCTAATAAAACATGTCAAATTTGGGGAAGATTGGACAATGTATAGTCAATTTACAACAACTTCCTCTTTCCTGTAGAGGGCGCTATGACTATCACGCATAATACCACGTATATGTCTTCAGGCTGGGACCCTTATAAAACATGTCAAGTTTGGGGAAGATTGGACAATGTATAGTCAATTTACAACAATTTCCTGTTTCCTGTAGGGGGCGCTATGACTTTCACTCATAATGGCACATATATGTCTTCAGGCCTGGACTATTATCCAGCTTGTGAAATTTGGGGCAGATCGGACTATGTAAAGTCAAGTTACAACAGCCTCCTGTGTCATGGCGAAACATCAGAATTCGCCGCGCCGCCACCAGAACGCCGTTTCACGAAAACACAAAAGCTTCGCAATTTAGCATCGTGAAGGTGTTGAGATTCTGCTGCCCAACTTTGAGATGGATCGCTTGAATCCTCTAGGAGGAGTATCGCAAAGTTCCATACCTAAAAAGTGACAAAATGGCGTCTTCGCACATGACGTATGACATCACCGTGCGAGCGATCAAAAATCCCTTCGCAATTTATCATCACAGTAGTTTGAGGGTTGTACCACCCAATTTTGACGCGAATCCGATGAAGTCTCTAGGAGGAGTTCGTAAAAGTATGTAAATGACATGAAAAACACAAAATTCAATATGGCCGACTTCCGGTTGGGCGGAGCTAAAAAAAAACAATTAGTAATATGTTTCAAATAATTAGTGGGATATGCATACCAAATTTCATGAATATCGGATGAACTTTAACAAAGTTAAGGTTTCAACGCATTAGGGGGCGCTATGGAGTCCGCTGGCGACGCCCGTTCCGAAACACTACAGAACATTGCAATTTTCGCACCTCCCGACGCACGTTCCAATTTTGGTGAGTTTTTGGGAATGGGAAAGGCCTCAAAAACGCGTTTTTGCAGCAGAAAAATAATAATAATAATAATAATAATAATCTGTAGAAAAACAATAGGTTTCCTCGCACTTCGTGCCAGGACACCGTTGGGGTCCTGGCACTTTCGTGCTCGGGCCCTAATTAAAGCTGCAAGCAGCGATGAACGGGCCCTCGCCCCCGCGGGCACGTCTGGGGAACGCGCACGTCGGGATACCCGCTGTCGTGCATTCCCGTGAAAGTCTGACTCTAATAAAACATGTCAAATTTGGGGAAGATTGGACAATGTATAGTCAATTTACAACAACTTCCTCTTTCCTGTAGAGGGCGCTATGACTATCACGCATAATACCACGTATATGTCTTCAGGCTGGGACCCTTATAAAACATGTCAAGTTTGGGGAAGATTGGACAATGTATAGTCAATTTACAACAATTTCCTGTTTCCTGTAGGGGGCGCTATGACTTTCACTCATAATGGCACATATATGTCTTCAGGCCTGGACTATTATCCAGCTTGTGAAATTTGGGGCAGATCGGACTATGTAAAGTCAAGTTACAACAGCCTCCTGTGTCATGGCGAAACATCAGAATTCGCCGCGCCGCCACCAGAACGCCGTTTCACGAAAACACAAAAGCTTCGCAATTTAGCATCGTGAAGGTGTTGAGATTCTGCTGCCCAACTTTGAGATGGATCGCTTGAATCCTCTAGGAGGAGTATCGCAAAGTTCCATACCTAAAAAGTGACAAAATGGCGTCTTCGCACATGACGTATGACATCACCGTGCGAGCGATCAAAAATCCCTTCGCAATTTATCATCACAGTAGTTTGAGGGTTGTACCACCCAATTTTGACGCGAATCCGATGAAGTCTCTAGGAGGAGTTCGTAAAAGTATGTAAATGACATGAAAAACACAAAATTCAATATGGCCGACTTCCGGTTGGGCGGAGCTAAAAAAAAACAATTAGTAATATGTTTCAAATAATTAGTGGGATATGCATACCAAATTTCATGAATATCGGATGAACTTTAACAAAGTTAAGGTTTCAACGCATTAGGGGGCGCTATGGAGTCCGCTGGCGACGCCCGTTCCGAAACACTACAGAACATTGCAATTTTCGCACCTCCCGACGCACGTTCCAATTTTGGTGAGTTTTTGGGAATGGGAAAGGCCTCAAAAACGCGTTTTTGCAGCAGAAAAATAATAATAATAATAATAATAATAATCTGTAGAAAAACAATAGGTTTCCTCGCACTTCGTGCCAGGACACCGTTGGGGTCCTGGCACTTTCGTGCTCGGGCCCTAATTAAAGCTGCAAGCAGCGATGAACGGGCCCTCGCCCCCGCGGGCACGTCTGGGGAACGCGCACGTCGGGATACCCGCTGTCGTGCATTCCCGTGAAAGTCTGACTCTAATAAAACATGTCAAATTTGGGGAAGATTGGACAATGTATAGTCAATTTACAACAACTTCCTCTTTCCTGTAGAGGGCGCTATGACTATCACGCATAATACCACGTATATGTCTTCAGGCTGGGACCCTTATAAAACATGTCAAGTTTGGGGAAGATTGGACAATGTATAGTCAATTTACAACAATTTCCTGTTTCCTGTAGGGGGCGCTATGACTTTCACTCATAATGGCACATATATGTCTTCAGGCCTGGACTATTATCCAGCTTGTGAAATTTGGGGCAGATCGGACTATGTAAAGTCAAGTTACAACAGCCTCCTGTGTCATGGCGAAACATCAGAATTCGCCGCGCCGCCACAAGAACGGCGTTTCACGAAAACACAAAAGCTTCGCAATTTAGCATCGTGAAGGTGTTGAGATTCTGCTGCCCAACTTTGAGATGGATCGCTTGAATCCTCTAGGAGGAGTATCGCAAAGTTCCATACCTAAAAAGTGACAAAATGGCGTCTTCGCACATGACGTATGACATCACCGTGCGAGCGATCAAAAATCCCTTCGCAATTTATCATCACAGTAGTTTGAGGGTTGTACCACCCAATTTTGACGCGAATCCGATGAAGTCTCTAGGAGGAGTTCGTAAAAGTATGTAAATGACATGAAAAACACAAAATTCAATATGGCCGACTTCCGGTTGGGCGGAGCTAAAAAAAACCAATTAGTAATATGTTTCAAATAATTAGTGGGATATGCATACCAAATTTCATGAATATCGGATGAACTTTAACAAAGTTAAGGTTTCAACGCATTAGGGGGCGCTATGGAGTCCGCTGGCGACGCCCGTTCCGAAACACTACAGAACATTGCAATTTTCGCACCTCCCGACGCACGTTCCAATTTTGGTGAGTTTTTGGGGATGGGAAAGGCCTCAAAAACGCGTTTTTGCAGCAGAAAAATAATAATAATAATAATTAAAGCTGCAAGCAGCGATGATCGGGCCCTCGCCCACGCGCGCACGTCGGGGGAACGCGCACGTCGGGGCACGTACATGTCTTCAGGGCAAGACTCTTATAAAACATGTCAAATTTGGGGAAGATTGGACAATGTACAGCCAATTTACAACAACTTCCTGTTTCCTGTAGGGGGCGCTATGACTATCACGCATAATACCACATATATGTCTTCAGGCCTGGTCCATTATCCAGCTTGTGAAGTTTGGAGCAGATTGGACTATGTAAAGTCAAGTAACAACAGCCTCCTGTTTCTTGGCGAAAGGCGCTTTTTCGCCGCCACGCCACGGCAACATAGTTCGATAACTTTTTGATCTTTTGATAAGTTTTCATCCCAAAGGTCTTAAGATACTACTGACCAAGTTTCACGTAGATGTGATTAATTTCTGAGGCAGAGTACATCAATGTGTAAAACATGATATTTCCTGTTACCACTAGGTGGCGCTATGACTGTGAGTCAAAATTTGCATATGGATGCCGTCAGACAGGGACCTTTATCAGGCATGAGAAATTTGGAGCATATAGGTTAATTTACGTCAAAGTTACAACAACTTCCTGTTTCTTGGCGAAAGGCGCTTTTTCGCCGCCACGCCACGGCAACATAGTTCGATAACTTTTTGATCTTTGAGTAACTTTTCATCCCAAAGGTCTTAAGATACTACTGACCAAATTTGAAGTTGATCGGGTTAAATCTCTAGGAGGAGTTCGTTAAAGTACAGCGCCTGGAAATGGTAAAAAAACGCCATAAAATCCAATATGGCCGACTTCCGGTTGGGTTTACGGTATACCTCCAAGAGGGTTTTATTTACGTCTCGTCATGGTACATATACCTACCAAATTTCGTAAATTTAGGGGAAACGTGTCGTCGGGGCTACTCAATAGGGGGCGCTAGCGAGCCAATTTGCCACACCCGAGCACGAAACCCATATCAGATATTTATTTCACGTACGTTTTATCTTGCATGAGAAATTTGGAGCAGATTGGTTACTATACGCCAAAGTTACAACAACTTCCTGTTTTTTGGCGATGAAGCTTTTTCGCCGCCACGCCACGGCAACATGGTTCGATAACTTTTTGATCTTTTGATAAGTTTTCATCCCAAAGGTCTTAAGATACTACTGACCAAGTTTCAGGTAGATGTGATTAATTTCTGAGGCAGAGTACATCAATGTGTAAAACATGATATTTCCTGTTACCACTAGGTGGCGCTATGACTGCGAGCCAAAATTTGCATATGGATGGTGTCAGAGAGGGACTTTTATCAGGCATGAGAAATTTGGAGCATATAGGTTAATGTACGACAAAGTTACAACAACTTCCTGTTTCTTGGCGAAAGGCGCTTTTTCGCCGCCACGCCACGGCAACATAGTTCGATAACTTTTTGATCTTTGAGTAACTTTTCATCCCAAAGGTCTTAAGATACTACTGACCAAATTTGAAGTTGATCGGGTTAAATCTCTAGGAGGAGTTCGTTAATGTACAGCGCCTGGATATGGTAAAAAAACGCCATAAAATCCAATATGGCCGACTTCCGGTTGGGTTTACGGTATACCTCCAAGAGGGTTTTATTTACGTCTCATCATGGTACATATACCTACCAAATTTCGTAAATTTAGGAGAAACGTGTCGTCGGGGCTACTCAATAGGGGGCGCTAGCGAGCCAATTTGCCACACCCGAGCACGAAACCCATATCAGATATTCATTTCACGCACGTCTGACACGTGTGCAAAATTTCAAAAAAAGTTCATTATCCCAAGCACCTCATTTTTACGCGCGAAGACATAATAGAATAATAATAATAAGAATAATAATAATCATTTGAAATACAATAGGTCCTCGGACCGACTTTGTCGGTGCTCGGGCCCTAATAATAATAATCTGTAGAAAAACAATAGGTTTCCTCGCACTTCGTGCCAGGACACCGTTGGGGTCCTGGCACTTTCGTGCTCGGGCCCTAATAATCCTTAGAAAAACAATAGGTTTCCTTGCACTTCGTGCCAGGACACCGTTGGGGTCCTGGCACTTTCGTGCTCGGGCCCTAATAATCCTTAGAAAAACAATAGGTTTCCTCGCACTTCGTGCCTGGAAACCGTTGGGGTCCTGGCACTTTCGTGCTCGGGCCCTAATAATAATCTGTATAAAAACAATAGGTTTCCTCGCACTTTCGTGCCAGGACACCGTTGGGGTCCTGGCACTTTCGTGCTCGGGCCCTAATAATAATCTGTAGAAAAACAATAGGTTTCCTCGCACTTCGTGCCAGGACACCGTTGGGTCCTGGCACTTTCGTGCTCGGGCCCTAATTAGCAACTGAGTATGCAGACATATTTATGTAATGAGCTGAAACGCCAAACAGCACACCTCTCCCCGCAAAATATCCACACTTGCACACACACGCATACCCCCCAACCCACCCCCCACAAAAAAATAAAAAATAAGAAATAAAAAAAGGGGAAAAAGAAAAAGGAAAAATTCCTCATAGTATTGGGGAAACGCATGGCAAATGGCCAGCAGCCGACAGTCCCTCTCAGAGAAATATTAAATGCGGACAATGGGCTACACCACAAATCCAGTTCCTCCGCAGTGGAAAAAAATACAAAGTAAAAAATAATATAGCACTTAATCCGCCGTCTTGTTCGTTTTTAACTTAGATGGAGTAGAATATAGGCATAACAAAGTTAATGTTCTCAAAGTTCCCAGTTCGAAAGCCTACTTTTTCAACTCAGATTCTATGAAGGACTTGACGTCTCCTGGGGAGGTAAACACCTTTACCTGGTCGTTGTGCTGGACATGAAGCTTAGCTGGAAAACGCAAAGAGTATTTGACCTCCCTCTCCCTGAGCGCTTGGGTTACCTCACGGAATCCTCTTCTCTGTGCCATCACCTCCGCAGTATAATCAGGATAAATGTAGCCCCAATGGCCGTTGTAGATCATCTGTTGTTGCCGACTCAGTCGTAGAATCAATTCTTTCTCCTGGTAGAAGTGAATCCTGGCTATGATGCTCCTTGGTCTTTTTACATCCGTAGGTTTTGGCACAGGTATGCGGTGCGCTTGATCCACTACCACGGGCTTTGCAAAGTTGGTCACCCCGAGTAACTTCGGTATTAATCCAGCGATGAACTCCGTAGGCCTGCCTTTCTCTTCATCCTCGGGGATCCCCACAATCTTAATATTGTTACGTCTCGAGCGTCCCTCAATGTCGTCAATCTTCGTTAGAAGCCTTTCATTTGACTTTTTCATATCTGTCAGGCACAGCTCCAGCGTCTGAATACGCCGCTCGTGGTCAGAGCCCTGTTCCTCTGCAGCAACAATTCTTTCAGTCAGTGCCAGATGAGTGTTCATAAGAGTTTCAAATTTGGTGTCTAGTAGGTCGAATCACTTATTGATTGATTCCAGAATTTTGTCGGATATCTTTTCCCACAAATGCGGCGATTCTTCCTCCGCATCAGGCCCATCATGCGCAACAGCTGTGCCAGATTGTTTGGCGTTCTTTGTTTGACGCGTGTCAGGCATTTTCACTGATTTCAAAGTTGGTATAGGTGAGAATCACACAATGACTGTTAAAGTAGTCAAAACTATAAACACCACTGACTTCTTCAGGCAATTTTTAAACTAGACGGCAGGATTAATAAAGAAATAACTATTTTTCCACCCGGAGATCTGAGAGACCCGACTACTCCATATGCGCCTCTCTAGCGCCCCCCGGAGCGTGTTTGGAGCGCGGTACACTATAACAAAGAGAATTGTCTGTAGTGTTTTCCAGGTTGGGTGTGAAAGACTAAGAACAAGGCTCTCAAATGAGTTATAATTTAGTTTAGTTTTAGGGTTTATTAATAGGCTTGAGTCGAAGATGGCTGCAACTCCACCTCCTCGGCCGGTGTCTCGAGGAGTATTAATATGACTCGGGGGAGTGGCTGACATATTCTTCCTGACACAGCCAGGTTTCAGTAAGACAAAATAAATCAATGTGATTATCTGATATTAAATCATTTACTAGTAGAGCTTTAGATGACAGAGATCTGATATTTAAGAGTCCACATTTAATTCTCCTGTTTTGTCGCTTTATTGCAGTGCTAGTGTTAGATTTTATTAGATAATTATGTTTGACTCCTCTTCTGTTTACTTTTGATTTAATTAATTTAGGTGGGGCAGACACAGTCTCCGTTAGGTTTGGGGTTAAGCTATGGGTGGGTAACTGCTCTAGTGGAAGCTCAGAGAAGTGTGTAAGACTACAGCTCTGCGTCCTGGAATGACCTCTGGTTTGTCATGGATTTGGTCCAATAACAATCTTGGTCAGATTTCTGGATAAGAGAGCCACACCATCCAAAGTAGGATGAATGCCGTCTCTCCTAATCAGACCAGGAGTCCCCCAGAAAGAGTTCCAATTGTCAATGAAGCCCACATGGTTTGCTGGACACCACCTCGACAGCCAGCTGTGGAATGACTCCATGTGGCTATACATGTCGTCACTGGTCAAGTTGGGGAGGGGACCAGAGAAAACTACAGAGTCCGACATTGTCTTTGCATATGCACACACCGACTCCACATTAACTTTAGTGACCTCCGATTGGCGTAACCGGGTGTCATTACCACCGACGTGAATAACAATCTTACTGTATTTACGCTTATCCTTAGCCAGCAGTTTCAAAACGGATTCAATGTCGCCCGCTCTGGCCCCCGGGATGCAGTTAACTATGGCAGCTGGCTTCGCTAACTTCACGTTCCGCAAAATGGAGCTGCCGATAACCAGAGTTGGTTTCTCAGCGGGTGTGTCGCTGAGTGGGGAATATCTGTTAGAAACGTGAAGTGGTTGGTGGTTAACCGTGGGCTTCAGGGTACGACTATGCGTCCTTCGGACAGTCACCCAGCCTCCCGGCTGCTCGGGGGTTGCCAGGGGGACGGCTAGCAGAAGCTACGCTTGGCCGGTCCGCACCGGCTAGGGGCTGGCTAACTACAGAAGAAGCTAGAGATAAAGTGCGGAACCGGGCTTCTAACTCGCTAACCCTCGTCTCCAATGCAGCAAGTGCACTACACCTAATACATGTACCATTATCTCTAAAGGAGGCAGAGGAATAACTAAACATGACACACACAGAGCAGGAGAGAGCAGGAGAAGGAGGAGAGGGAGAGAGAACAGGAGAGCAGGAGAGAGCAGGAGAGGGAGAGAGAGAAGCCATCGCTAACAGCTAAGCTACTGCTAAGCTACTGTTATGCTACGGTACGATAGCCCAGCTAGCGTTAGCCGAGCTGAATATCTGCGGTTAAGTCTCTAAAAAGGAGCGAGTTATGAGTTCTTAAGCAGAACTAGTGTAGGTAGAAATGTAGCGGGTAATTAGCCGCTGTAGTGAAGAGTATAGAACTATATTGCCCTGGATGTGCTAGAGCAGCTACAGAACACAGCAGCACACAGACAGACAGGCAACCGGAAATGAGGCAATACGCTTACCGTCAGCACGTCAGCACGTCAGCAGCAATCGTGCTGGCAGTTTGACCCTGCCAGCTCCAGCTAGATGACCAATGACCTGCTTGATGAAACAAGGATCCTGAGAAGCCAGGGCTCCCTGAAATGGGACATAAATGAATATTTCACTGGGAGCTAGGAGAAGAATTATGAGACATTATCACGTATTTATACCATGGTTACAGAAATAATAGTTTTTGATTTTCTGGCATATGTCCATCTAACAGGATAGGTCAAACCAGTTCCAGCCAACTGTTTAATCACAGTTTAATATGTGTGCATTAAAAATGCATGTAGCCATAGCAACAACCTGTTTTCATGATGCATTGGAAGTTAACTCCACAAATAGCTTTTCTGATGATTTAGACACAGTGCTAAGCAACTGTGTTTAACCACAATAAGGCACTCCAAGGTGTCCTGATGTAGAATATAGCAGACTTGGCAATATATGCAGCCCAGTCGCACAGCAGTTTGTGAAATAGTCACGAAATTTAATATATTGATTACTGTACATAGATACGAATTTCATATTTTTTCCTTGACTGTCAGCACGAAATCAATTTGTATGTAATTATGAACCAGGAAGTAATCTCGGAAAGTAAACTCGGAAAAAAAAAGTTAGAAAATTAGTGTTTGGTGGATTATTTCTCTGTTGTTACAATACTAATTTGGCATTGTATGTTACATGGTTGGAAAGCCTGTTTATTTACCTTCACAATGATGTCCAACTTGTAAGGATCATGCATTTGTGGGATGAGCAGCACAACTGATTATGTGGGTAGCGCCCAAGAAAAATTTGCCAAAATGCTCTGCCAATGGTAAACAGTGTATTCTGCTGTTGGTACTGACTCTTGTTTTGAGTTGTTTGGTGGATTGGATGATTGAACTCTCTATCAGTAACAAGGAACAAACAAGACATATTGGCAATTTTACACTTTATTCATTTAATACACCGTGAGGAGCCTCAGTAGCGGTGGAAGATCCATACGCAGCCACAACAGCCTAGCACCTCCTTCTCATGCTGGTCACCAACCTGGTCACACGTTGCTGTGGGATGGCGTTCCATTCCTCAACCAGGATTCACTGCAGGTCAGCCAGCGTGGTTGTGTTGGTCACTCTAACACGTACAGCACGCCCAAGCTGATCCCACAAGTGTTGAATTTGGTTGAGGTGTGGACTCTTGGCAGGCCGTTCCATTCTCTCTACTCCCACATTGTGGAGGTAGTCTGTGATAACCCTGGCTCTGTGGGGGTGAGCGTTGTCATCTTGGAGGATGAAGGTCCCAGATTGTGGAGACATGGGATCGCCACTGGCTGCAGAATCTCATCCCGATATCTCACTGCATTGAGATGGCCTTGTTTTGTTAATGACATCATTGAGGGAACACACAACCACGCTGGCTGACCTGCAGTGAATCCTGGTTGAGGAATGGAACGCCATCCCACAGCAACGTGTGACCAGGTTGGTGACCAGCATGAGGAGGAGGTGCCAGGCTGTTGTGGCTGCGTATGGATCTTCCACCGCTATGTCTTGTTTGTTCCTTGTTACTGATAGTAACATTGGCAGAGCATTTCGGCAAATATTTCTTAGGCACTACCCACATAATCAGCTGTGCTGCTCATCCCACAAATGCATGATCCTTACAAGTTGGACATCATTGTGAAGGTAAATAAACAGGCTTTCCAACCATGTAAAATACAATGACCATTAGCATTGTAACAACAAAGAAATAAACGACCATACACAAATTTCCAAACTTTTTTTTCCGAGTTTATAATGAGCAGCAAACGCCATGTAGGCAGGTCGGGGTGGATGGGTGGGTCAAAAAACACAGGACTTTCTCTCAGGATGCTGGTGTTTGTGTTCCATGTGAAACCACAAGTCAAAGTTGATTTATTTGTCACGTAACTTACGTACTTAAGTTACGCCACTATCGGTGTTATTTTAACCCAAACCGCAATCTTTTCCTAAAGCTAACTAAGTAGTTTGTTGTCTAAGCCTAACCAAGTCGATCTATTCCTAAACCTAACTAAGTCGTTTTATTTTGAAAAGACTGGAGCGGCAATTATGCGTCTCATGTTGCTGGATATTCGTGGCAAACGCACAAAAAATATGTTGTTGAAAGTCGTGCTGAGCGTCACGAAAAAAAAGGGAAATTTGTGTCTATGTACACGAATCAATACATCACATTTTGTGATTATTTCACGAACTGCTGTGCGACTGGGCTGATAGAGCAGACTTGACAATTTATGATAATATTTACAAAATGGATTATGAATAGTCCCATAATAAGCATCTCATTTCCGCTCCATATCTCTCTGGTTTGGTGGTTTGGTTTGGTGCTGCTGCAGAGTTGTGTGTTGATTCTCAGTGGGCTCGACAGGAAGAGCAACACTTGACACTACAGGGAGTCATATTATTCAGTGTTACTATAAAACTATCCTTTAACGAAGCTTTAAATGCCCAGTAGTAGCGTTGTAAATGAAGCTCGCCTCCATAGGCTAGCATTAACCATTGTTCTCTCCCTTTGTCTCCTTTTGTACGAGCACCCACCACAGGGCTGTGCCAGTAAGACAGCTCTCCTCTTTCTTCTCCCTTTTCCCCCTGATCTGGCCACAAGACAAAGCATTCAAAGAAGAAGAAAGGTTCTTATCTGAGGCGGGGAGAAGGTTTTAACCCAAGAAGCCAGAGCAAAGAAACTCAGAGGTTGTTCAGCTTTTTCCCCTCCCTCTCTCTCTTTCTCTCTCTCTCTCTCTCTTTCTGCTTCTCCCCGTCTCTCCCTCCTTTAGTGCTCCTGAGGGAAACGCGCAGTGGGCCGCATATTTGTGTTGCTGTGTGCCCACTTTATACCGTGCTCCCCTGCCGAACGCGGCTACGCAGCATGGAGTGAAAGGCCATGCTGGAATGCCTATAATGCACTGTGGAAACTGTGACTGCTTTTGATTTAAATGGTTTCAGATGCGCCTTTTGGAGGTGCACAGTGAGAAACAGCTGGTTGCTGTGGCTATTGATATGCACAAAAAGAGTGTTGGGGCTGTTAAAGTAGCCCCGTAGGCTGGATACAGGATCTTGCCAAAACATGTCTCGTATCCTTATGTATCATGTTTTGTTATGTAAATAGATGTTTTTAGTAGATTATCGTGATACTGATTTGCACGAGTCTTTTCACAAAAGAATGTACCCAACCCCCTGAACTGATATATCTTATACTGTCAAATTACGATATGAAAATTACAGTTGAGCTTTGGACTGCAACAATGAGCATCAGCCTATCTGCTGCTCAATTCCTTTCAAGAAATGTCTTTGAAAAATCTTCTAAAAGACTGTAGATTGCTTTTGATTAAATGGGTTTTTAGTAGATGTCCCAGAGGACAAAAAAATCACATAATGGCGACTCAGAAAAGCATTCTAGCAGGATTCTATATTTCCAATGCACTTGAAGGCAGTTTGATCACAAGAAAAGTTTGTCACTGAGTTTAAACTTTCTTGGCGAACACATACTGTATGACAAGAAAGAGTGTTTTGTCATTTGGGGGGATTTAGGATTCAGGGGATGGGGACAACACATTGTCACTGCCAAGTCATCAAATAGACTACCGCCGCTTGGTCAGTGCCCCTCAGCATCAGAGACAGAACCACGGGGTACCTCTCTTGCGTTTCTTGTGGATGGATCAGGGACGGTGTCAATATACGCTTGTAAACGGTCGTGGTTGACGTTAACTTCACTGACTAGCAACTCACGGGACTCACGATAAGCTACTAACAAGTCATGTGACTAACGAGTCACGTGACTCGGGGACTGACGATACTAACGACTCACGTGACTAAAGACCGACCTGACAAAATAAGTCAACGTTACTTTTAGTTTCACACGGGACACAAACAGTGGTCTCCTGGTTGAAAGTATGTGTTTGTTTGACCCCTCTACCACTGCTCCCATGCTACTAATAAGTCACTTAGTCCGACCGTTGAATAACGCCGTGGGTGGGTTTACATTGAAGTTAGTTGAAATTCCGGTTGGTCACAAACTGTCTCTAAAGAGTGCCACTAAAGGGGCACTTAATAAATGGCGGTATATGACGAGTTGGGAGTGAGAACGGGTTGGTGGTGAGCTCCAGTGAACATCAATTTCCTTTGTCTTTGTTCGTGGTTGGACTGACCCATGTGATCGCCCTGACTCAGAGCATGTAAAGCAGCCAACCAAGACATAGTCCCACTAGATCACCTTTGATGGTTCTCCGTCACACGCTGCTCAGCTCAGACCATCAGAGCTCAGTCAATATCAGCTCCCGACTGATTGACTGAGCATAGAGGAGAGGTTGAGCTTATCATCAACGACTGAGCGTCTTCTGAGGGGTCTTTTATTGCTCATATGACATCTTAACACAAAGAAGAGGTACAACACTATGAAGCTATATTTGTCTTCAAATGAAAGACTGTATTAATGAGCGCTCACTTTCAGGGATGAAGGAAACAGATTTGTTTTTCCACCCTTTGTGTGATTTTTGAACATACTGTAAGTCTGCAAAGTAGTGTCCGTTCTAAAAAATACTGCACATGTATATATTTTTTATAAAGATAATTGGGTTTAATTTTTTACAATTTCGAAAACAATTGTGGTTTGAAATGCGGTATATGGTGGCTGCTGTTTAGTAAATTTACCTAAAACTTTAGACTAAATTGCCATTTTGATCCACTTCATTTATTTTGCCTCGCATTGTATTTATCCAGTCAGTGGTGAGGGACACATCCGTCCCACCAACGACTTTTTTAGTTGACACGGAAGCTAGTGATGGATAGCAGCAGTTATGTTTTTCATACACAATTGTCTTCATTTGCTAACCCTTTAATTTACAGGCCGTTAATTACTTAGTAATGTGAAGAAATTGCCAGGTAATAAGAAGATGACGTCCCATTCTTGATTCTGCCCACTTAAAGGTGCTAAATACAGGATTGGGAGCATTTCAATTGTCTCTCAACGGCTCTCAACATGGCGACGGCTGAGCCGGCGGCTCACAGCTAACAGCACTAACAGTGAAAACGACGGAGAAAGCGCTGATAGAGATAAGAGTGTTTGGCTGACGGGAACCGGAGGGCGGGTGCTACATTTGCGGTACGACGCCATTGGTCGGGACAGCGTTATCAACTGTAACCGCCGTATAAGAGCAGTGCAGAGCAGCGGCTGTGAGCTAGTCAGTGGGGCACGCTCACATGCACTAAAAGCACGTATTCTCATACAATGATTTATATGATATCTGCCGAAAAAAATGATTCCTCTTTTTTTTTGTTCATTTTCCTACGAATGTCCAGCAACACGTGTCAATTTCCGCTCATTACGTGGAAACAACAATGTTGACTTCTGGTTTCACACGGGACATGAACACCATCATAACACACACAGGGGGAGAGAGACTTCATTCTCTGCTCAGGTAGACATTACTTTATATATGTATTTATATATTATATCTTTACATAACAAATAGTTGTTATGTTATTGTACAGAGCACTTTAACTAATAAGCTGAAGGGACAGTCGTGAATGGACACAACATCAGACCTATTTGAATTGCAGAACAAATCCGAGATGTTGGTGCTGAGTTGGAAGTCTGGATCCTCTGGTCTACTATAGCTGGAGTAATAAAGGAGAACATATATCATTGCAATATCTGAACATGTTACATGTTTCCAGAACCAAAAACTGAACTAAACAATTCTGTAGATTTAATTTTCAGTTACCTCAGACTCATTTCAAACTGCTTTTCTTTCTTTTTTGTCCGGCACACAAAAGTAATTTAGTTCATGAAGAGGAACTATTGTTATGTTCCACACGCTGTGAGAGAGTGTCGGTGCTCAGCGCACACACAGACACCCGCAGACACACACACACACACACACACACACACACACACACACACACACACGCACACACACCTCCCTTGCCTTTGTATACCTGCAGACAGTGTGGAGAGGAGATAAGGCTGCATCAAATGCACAACGCAGTATTGATTTCCATGCCAACCAATCTCACCCAATCAAAAAAGGTCACGCTGTGTAGAAATCAAAAAGAGGCCTCTTTGTTTCAGAATTGCATGCTGGGTAGCCTTCAGGCAGACAGATTCAGTGAGTGAGACAGTTTGAAGCGTAACGTTTTTCATCTGTGGCTAACCACCTCGTGCAGGAGGCAAAATTGGAAAACAATATTGATATCTGACCAATGTAATGGCTCAGATACCAGTGTGAGAAAAGGCAATTTTTTTTCCTTTCTTTGCAGAAAAGTAGTCTGGGCTCGCTGTCATGCATGGCGAAAGTACACCCATTACACACTGGTGTTGGTGTTGAATCGAATTCTGGCAGCTCCACGCCATGCCTTCCAAACTCAATCTGCAGCCTTTGTCTGTCTCTGCGGCTCGGTGAGACATGATAAACAAGGCAACAATTCAAATATATGGAGGTGGTGGGCGGATCTCACAGCCTTCCTATGGCTCGGCACGATGACGGTCAAGACGGGGGCTTTGGAAGGCGTTTTTGATGTGTTTGTGTTGTTCAGTGCTGGGTCCGGGTCACCCCTACATGCATTAATGAGCTGATATGGCGTTTGATGTTGGCCTTCAAATCTCCTTTGGTGCTCTGGCCCCGGTGTCCACCCCTCTATCCTCCCTCTTTTCTCACACACAAATGCAGTCTTTACACACACAGTCAACATCACAGAGACTCGCTCATTTACATCGCCGGTAGGAAACACGCCGCTTCGCTCTGCTGCTGATGATGAAATGAGGAAGGATGTGCACCTGTGTTTGTGTTTTTGTATGTTTGTATGAAAGAGGGAGAGACAGAATATGTGACTAGTTTGAGTGTTTACAGTCACATGTATATGTATGTTGACAGGATGACACTGATACAAACAGTAAGAACAACCAACGAGATGCCATCAAACCTTCTCCTGTCAAAACTCTACATTCAACAAACAATCTAAAACACATCCAAAACCGTAGGCCGGTGCTGGACCAGTACAGGACAGCAATGAAAAATGTAGCAGAAGGTCTGCACACTGTGGCTCCCTTTAAGTGCAATCCACATCATCATACATCTTAGTTAGTGACATTTCGATCACATGCTCTTCTTCAGACATAAAGCCCTCCAGTCTATTTTGCCATTTCTATGGTATTTCATATTTATTTGAGTAATTTCCTGACTAAATAGATTAGCCACACTGTCACACACAATCTTGTGCTTAAAGTTTAAAAAAGATGGTTGTTGGTTAAATGGGATTATGCTGTATGACTATAGTAGAAGCTGCAAGTCATACGTCATCCTCAGGGCCGCTGCTATCCATTTGGGTGCCCTAGGCGTAATTGCTTTGTGGTGCCCCCCCCTCCAAAATAAAATAAAAAAAATAAAATAAATAAATAAAACAAATATTTGTATTTGTAAGAAAAAAGAACAGTTCAATTAGTCACACACATTACACTTTGTCCACACAGGGAACGTCAGGAGCACGCAGCGGCTGCCTCGCTGAGTAGCTGCACGATTCACGCATCAAGTGTTCACGCTAGCTGCGTTTCTGCTGCTGCTGCTGTCAGCCGTTTCTCTCTACATAAAGTTTGCAGTTCGTAATGGCCATTTCATTTCATTATAAATGTCATTTATATTTAATTTAGACAGAGAAAGGTTTAGAAACATGTGCTATTTTGTAAATAATAGTAATAATCCACAATTAAAACCCGTGTTGTATTCATTCATGGAGCTCTCCAAGTCACTGCATGTTCTAAAACACTGTCCGGCAAATATTTCAGAATAAAAGCCTCGTGTTAACAAATTAAGGAATTCTGTCCGCAGAAAAAACGTTTGAGGGCTTTTATTTTGAAATGAAAGCAGGAAGTGTTGATAATGTTGCTGGTATGATGACTGTCAAATGATCACTTTCACTGTCTGTTGTTGCTGTGAACTGCTCTCGGCTCACGTTAAAAATAGGTGAGACCTCGAATCTCTAGAAGAGAGGCAGCTGAGACGGGCAGTGTGGCTGCTCTAACCTGTTAACACGGACGCCGAAATAAAACAAAAGCAGGTAACGCAGGGCGGTCTGGACAGGCCGGCTCGAGTTTGTGAGGCGCAATGGAACAAACCACAGGATAATGGACGAGGGGGGCACCATCATTCCTTTTATTATTATGGAGCAGATATGTATATCTTTATATTGCCTACAATGGTCTCATGATGCCAATTGTAGTTGTGCACTTGTTCATCATCTTAAATTTAATTAATTCATCATTATGATTATTATGATGATGATCATAATTGTTGTGCCCCCTCCGGCAGTTGGTGCCCTGCGCGCGTGATGCACGTGGTGGGAGCGGCGACCCTGGTCATCCTCCAAGCTTGCGAAGGCCCACTCTGTTTGTTAGAGTCTGAGCGGCAAAATGATAAATCTGTTCATCTGTCAGTTTGTCTTTCTAGTTAGTTAGCTAATAAGGTGTACTTTATCTAGCCCAACTTGTTACATCAGCTAACTGAGGGTTTTCATTTTATTTTCTAGTTTTCTCTACCTTAGTTTAGGATGTTTATTTTCACAATGAATTGTGTGTGGTGAACGGGTGAACGGTGAATCAACACAGTGAATATCACAAAATTCCAACAGCAGATTTAACACAACTCACTGACTGTCTCTCTCACTCTCTCTCTTCTTTACCGTCTCCTCCTGCTGGAGATAAATTAACGGAAAGCAGCCGATACCGTTTTAGAGAGTTTGTCTGCCTCTAACAGGTCCGAACGACAGGAGCGCAAAACTTTCAGTTCAAGAGAAAAGCCCCGTTAGAGAAATAAACAAATCACAGAGCAGCCCGGTGCGGTATCGGAGGCGAGAGCGGCCGGTGCTGGTGGACGGTGCACCTCCAAAACGTCCCGAAACTCCTTTTCGAATGCCGGACCTCAGAAACATGTTTTTCCATCCTCCGGTGCGCTGTGGCCGGCATACAGACGGCCGCCTTGCCAGGAGGAGACGGTAAAGAAGAGAGTGTGAGAGAGAGAGAGTCAGTGTGTTGAGCTAATTCTTGTCTCATTTGTGGTCTGATAAACAGTAAACTAATCTAAACTGGTTTCATCTAAACTGGGTTGAAAAACGATGCAATCTGGTTGGTAACCATGGTAATGAATTACGTCTGACTATTAACCACACCCCCATTTTCTGTTTGACAAAGAACATTACTAAAAAGCAGGAAGTAAATCTAAAAAGCAGGAAGTAAATCTGGCTAGAGGGGGGGCTGTAATAAATCAGCACAGTGATGCCATCTCAAAAGGTAAACGCTTTGGTCACATGTAGTCACAGGTAATGTTACATGTATATTAAGAACAACACATATATACATAATATACAACAATAAATACAAAAATGCATATACAAACTTGTATCAATCAATAACAGCTCATAAGAATAACATCAAGCCCATGGCTGTCATACTTTCTATATGGCTAAAATTATATAGAGATATTAATTATTCAACCATTTCTGTGATGATTATTTTTTATGGAATATGTATGGACTTATTCACATCATTATATGACTTTGGACTCTGTATATTCTTTCATGTGATCAGTGTTATGTGATCAATATTGCGATATGGATGCTTCACCTGGGTTGAACTGGACTTCACTGAGTGATATTATGGCCATTTTCTATGATTTGTATATGCATACTGTGGAGTGATATAGTGATCCTGTGTGAATTGTGCTGATTGTGCTGATTGTGTATACACTGACTCCAGTTATAGATGTTGTTCCCTCCCTCGTTTTATATTCATGGGCTCATGTGTAGATTCCTGCTCCTATCTGTTTGAGGTACATCCTATTAGAGACACCTCTATTTAATTCTAGCCATATAGAAAGTATGACAACCATGAGCTTGATGTTATTCTTGTGAGCTGTGAGGTACTTACCTATATTATTGATTGATACATGTTTGTATATGCATTTTTGTATATATTGATGTACATTATGTATATGGGTTTTTCTTTATATACATATAACATTACCTGTGCTTATATGTGGGATATTTGGGTCACTGGCGTTATCATGTGACCAGAGAGTTTACTTTTTAAGATGTGCAGATTTATTAACTCTGAAGAAGAGCATCTGCTCAAAACATCACTAACGAAGACGAGCCAATAAATTGCACTTAAAGGGAGCTACAGTGTGCGGACCTTCTTCTACATTGTCTAAACTCTATATTCTCCTCATGATTATTTCCTCTTTTTTCGCCGTGATTTTTCCCAGTCATTCGCCAAGTCCCCAACCCCCAACCCACTAAAAAAACTATTTTTTGTTCAGGCAGCCAGCGCAGCCTTCCAAATGCACAATTGCTTTCCTCTGTGAGCTCTCCTGTTTCCCGGTATGCTAATTTCCTGTGATGATCAGAGGGACGCAGGGATAAAAGTGCTGCGCTTTAAGCACTTTTTAGTTTTTATATTGTTGCCATAGTAACATGAAACTGGAGGCCAAATCAATGTGGCTTCTCTCATTTGCATGGAGAAATAGAATCCTTAAACGGAAACAGAAGGGAAAGAGAGAGGGAAGAGTAAAAGAGGCAGAAAGAGGGGAAAACAAATGTCATCCCATAGCATCACCCTTCCTTCAGTACGAACTAGTTTAACAAGAACAGCCACTAATCTATGCATGGCGAACACTTGCTCTACAACAGGCCAATCGCTTATTAAAGTGCACTTGTAAGAAACTCTTTCTCCTATCTGTGAGCTGGTCTCTACTGTACAACACCCCCATGTAGCTCCCATGCTGCACCGTTCACTTGATATGCACCCTGCATGCTGTTCCACTTTGAAGTTGTTCACAGTGCTACGGAGCTCTGATTATCCTGCCCCTCGCAAACGACTGCAGGAGCCACGGCGCTACAGCTACGAGCGCCGTCCAAGCCTTCCCAACCAACCGCAGACCATTCTAATTCAGCCCGAGAATGCTTAATTAGCTGTTAATTAGCTCAGCTCCTCCGTACGCCACTTGCCCTATCTCGTCATTTATCAGCTTCCCAGGCTGGGCAGCTGTTAATGAATGGTGTAATTTATTCAGCCCAATCTGTTTGTCCTCAGAGTGCAGCACCGCGTAAAGACTGAGCACGGGCACATGCATGGAGTGATTAGGACACATCTCAATGTGCTATCAGAGCAGTCAAACTGTCTGCAGGTAGCGCAGACCTGACCCTCTTTCCCTCTTTCAACGCCGGGTATTAACGCCAAACCCTTCGGTCTAATTACCATTCAGGCAGACAGATTGGAGGTGGCACAAAATACACACCTTCTGTCAGCAATCTCCTCCCATTCATCTATCACTACACCCAGCTGACTCCGGGGATGTTAGTTACACAGAACACTTCGACTGCACCGGCTTTAGAATTCAGCATGCAACAGTTGAGGTTATAGTGACACAAGGAGTTTGATGTCAGATCAGCGTTGTAGGAGCTCCCACCCATGAAGAGAGCAGGAGGGAGGGGATAGATATGAGAAGAGGTTCTGATGGTGGGTGGTACATGTAGCACAACTCCATTGGATCTCATTGTCTCAATGCATGGTCAACAAGTAGGGCTGTCAGTCGATTAAAATATTTGATTGCAATTAATCGCATGATTGTCCATAGTTAATTGCGATTAATCACAAATTAATCACACCTTTTATATCTGTTTTAAATGTACCTTAAAGGGAGATTTGTCAAGTATTTAATCATCTTATTAACATGGGAGTGGACAAATATGCTTGTTTTATGTAAATATATGTAAATATGTATTATTGTAAATCAATTAACAACACAAAACAGTGACAGATATTGATCCAGAAACCCTCACAGGTACTGCATTTAGCATAAAACAATATGCTCCAATCATAACATGGCAAACTGCAGCCCAACAGGCAACAACAGCTGTCAGTGTGTCAGTGTGCTGACTTGACTATGACTTGCCCCAAACTGCATGTGATTATCATAAAGTGGGCATGTCTGTAAAGGGGAGACTCGTGGGTACCCATAGAACCCATTTACATTCACTGATCTGGAGGTCAGAGGTCAACGGACCCCTTTGAAAATGGACATGACAGTTTTTCCTCGCAAAAATGTAGCTCCAGTTTGGAACGTTATTTAGCCTCCTTTGTGATAAGCTTGTACGGCATACAATGTATGGCAGTACAATATGGTTGGTACCAATGGATTCATTAGATTTTCATATGATACCAGTATCTTCACTCTAGCTTTAAAACTGAGCCGCTACAACCTAAAAATCACAAGCTGCGTTAATGTGGTAAAGAAATTAGTGGCGTTAAAACAAATTTGCGTTAATTATTACATGGCTACTTACTTAAGAAATCAATATTTTGACAGAAAACGGCCCACCAGAGTCCGACATCAGAGCTGCGCCTATAGCAACGGTCTGTTATAGAGAAATTACAGACCGCAGAACGCCGTGATTGACCAATCAAAATTGAGTATTCAACACAGCCGTGTAATAATATCGCGTTAACATTGACAGCCCTATCAAGAAGTCATGCTTTCTGTTGGTTCTGGCATCTGATAGGAAAGAAAGTCATTCAAATTCAGAATCCACTAGATAATAATATTGTAGAAATTCTAAAAGAATGAGTCGGTGGCCTGACATTGGCAGGGATCACATGATGTATACCCCCCTCAGGTTGCAGCCCCGGGTTAAGTCAGTTCAAAGAGGAACACTAAAGCAGGTTTGGCTGCATCCCAAGGAAACGTGGTGTTCGTAAGGCTGCCATGTAATTACCTCCCAACAGCCCTCTGATTCCACTTAGCACTGGGCTTAATCTTTATAGGCCTTTATAATGCATGGCAGCCATTAGTCACTTCACATAGGTTGTTTGTCATCTTGCAGCAACATGGAGCGTTCAAGAAAACACAAGGATAGGGGACCCACGACTGGAATTCTTGTGGCAGTAACGGAATTCCAGTAATCCCAAGAGGGAATCTCTGGGAATTCTGTAGAGAGGGAGTCAAAATTTGTGCTGAAAAGGGGTTTGGGAATGGAATTCAGAGATGAAAGCCAGATCCCCTCGCCATACTTCACACAAAGGGCCAAATTACAGATGACGTCGTCATTGTTTTCCACGGCCAAACAGATTAGCCTTAAATGAGGCTTTGGCTCAATGACTGCGGAATCCTCTCATCAGGCCCAAGTCCACGTGGTAGCCTGGTGTGATATCTCTCGGGCAGGAGCCGAGTAAACACAGAGTAAACACTGACATCATCTATGGGAACAGATAGAGTGTGACATCAGCGGGAAATGTTCAAGAGCAATGCCTCATTTTAGGCTGAACGCTGTGTTCAGGCTTAGAACTTTAAAGGAAAGAGCTGCATGTTTAAAAGGGAGTTTGCATTTTGACATTTGAATGTAGCTGATGGGAATTTGCTTGTGGTAAAAGTGGTAAAAACAAAGTATCTATAGTCAAACAATAAAACCTTGAAGGTGCTATTGACATTAAACAAAACATAAATTTTGGACCCGTCAAAATTTTTAAAAGATGATAAAAAAATGTTTTTAAGAAAAGCCATACTTTTATTTGGCTTTCTAAAGGCTCTGTGGATGTATTATTTTATTATTATTATTAATCTACAAAAATCTTTTATCAATATGTTGTTTAATGCATAAAATGGTAATAAATAAAGAAATCAAACAAGATTTCACATCCATCTGCTGAAGCGGGAAACTTTCTCTGTGCTCACCATACCTCTGAGTTAAAGACGAGTACATACGAGCAGGGTTTGTATTCCAGGTTATAATATTCCAGGATGCAATTTACACAAGTGTGATGTGATGTGATGTGGATGTCCAGTGCACATACACTGACAATGGACTAGTAGGAGACATCTTAAGTCCACGTCCAGCAGATAAAGGGACTATTTGTAAGAATCAGAAATGTCTTGTTAACAGCGACACCTGTGGCCGTTAAGTCAACGAAAGTCAGCGTCCTGTTGCTCGCGCTTGTGCTCGCTCTACATAGACATGAAGGAGCATCGCTCAAAACAGTGAGGAGACACACGTCAGCTAAAAGCACAATATCACTCTATATTTCAGCTGCTTGGCAGTAATGTTAGCTGACCAGACGAAGGTTCTCTCCATGAATCAATGCTGATCCTAGTGTTGGCTTTTCCTGCCTCAGCCTCCCGACCGCGGCCGGAGTTTTGATCGGAGACGATAACGTTTCTCTCTGCGGAGCCCCGTCACTTCACAAGACACGGGAAACCTCTGTTGGTCTGGAGGAGCTGCAGCAGTTATTTCTGCACAAACGTCCACTATTCACTCGATATTCTCAGAGCTAAACTAACTCTTCTGCAGTGTGGAGTGTGTGCGCATGCACGTGAGGTAGAGCAAGCTGAGTGAAGGCAGGCAGAGGAGCAGAGGAGCAGAGTACAGCAGAGACTCCGGTCC